>NC_048232.1:67446165-67705768 GCF_002007445.2 Ailuropoda melanoleuca
GGTGGCACAGTGGTTAAGTGTCTGCCTTCGGCTCAGGGCGTGATCCCGGCGTTGTGGGATCAAGCCCCACATCAGGCTCCTCCGCTATGAGCCTGCTTCTTCCTTTCCCACTCGCCCTGCTTGTGTTCCCTCTCGCTGGCTGTCTCTATCTCTGTCAAATAAATAAATAAAATCTTAAAAAAAAAAAAGAAAGAAAGAAAATGTCTGTATTGAAGCGAAGAGAAAAAAGAATGGAAAAAATAGAAAAGCCCCTATAAGACACGAAACACAGTGAACAGGTCTAGCATTCATGCAATTGAAGTACCAGAAGGAGAGGAAAGAGAATGGGGTATGAATGATCTTTCAAGATATAAGAATGTAAATAATCATTTAAGACATAAGACTATTCAGAACTAATGGAAGTCCTCAAACCAGATTCAAGAAACTGTACGCATTCTAGCTAAGATGAATGCAAGTAAACTACACCTGGGTACACTGGAGAAAAACAATTGAAATGAAAAGACAAAAGATCTTTAAAACAGAGCATGGAACAGTTTCATTACCTTCAAAGGGTTAACAGTTAAGACTTAAACTGGCTTCTAGTTGAAAATTATGGAAGCAGGACAGCAATGAAGCATCTTTAAGGAAATGAAAGAAAAAAAAAAACCTGCCAAGCTAGCATTCTAAACTTCAATAAAGATATCTATTAAATTGTAGGCAAAATCACGATGTTTTCTCACAAACAAAAATGAAGAGAACAGACTCACAAACACAGAAGAAATACTAAGGGAAGAGTTTTAGGCAAAAGGAAAATGATCCCAGATAAAAGTGTCAGAAGGAACAAAAATCACTTGAAAAGATAAAATGTGGAAGAGCCACATAAAACAATTTAATGTGTAATTGTAAAGGAGCCGTGAGCTATGATCATACAAATTTAAGAGTCTTGCATTCAAACCAACCATACGTAATGCCATCTCATATATATACCCTATATCAGTTCCTGGCCTAAATGAGTCAAAACCCTGTATCTCTTACCATACCAGTAGAAGCTGGCATAAATCCATGTACAATACCAGATTGGTAATCAGGTTACCCCTGTAAACTTAAGTATCTAATTAGGATAGCTACAGTTAGGAAATTAAAAGCTTTGAAGAGAACATAAGTGAAAACAAAGAATTATTTTGTGTTGAACAGCTTACTACACCAGAAACTGCTGGCATAAAAAGGATATGGTAATTCTAAATATGTTATTCACCTCCATTTTGTTTTAAGGCAAAAGACTGGACCACGTACTTAACTCAAGAAACCTGCATCCTACTTCTCTTCTCCATATTAATCAGAAGTACCTCACTTCTTTGAACTTTTACTTTAGAGGGAGGGTACAGAGATTGAAAGTACTGACAAGGCATCTGACACTTAAGATGGAAGCCTTCCATAGAAGTACAATAATGCAACCAGAAAGCACCTAAAGGTTATTGAGTCCAGGGAGCTCTGGAGGCTTGGAAGAGGGATGGGGCTGCTTAGGGATGGGCAAGAGATTAGTAAGTCTCTTTAGACTTCCTCCTTTACCCAGAGCTACCCCAGTTCAATTATGATTCTATTTGAAGGAATCTTTCTATTGATTACATTAAGGGGGAAAAATACTTTTCCCAGTTTTTTTTTTCTTTTCCCAATTAAATGACAGTCGCTGGTCTAGTCCAACCCACTCAGTGAAGAAAACTGCCTCAGAGAAGAGAACAACAAAGCTTGACATTACAATTTTGTGAAGCTTCAAAGCAAACTCTTTTTTTCCCTCTGCGAAAAAGACCCCAAGCTTTACCCAGTAGGAGTACTCATGCGTGACACTTTACATTAGTCAGGTGGAGGAAATTACCTGGATAATTTTACTGGCAAATAAATCAGTAATCTGAAATGATTTAGCATGGGACTAATGACACTTTATATCATTTTAAGTACAGTTAAATATCTTAATTACAGATACTCTAGAGACTTAGAAAAATGGCTACAATTATGGCATGTCATTAATTCTAAGGAAACACAGCTTCCTGGGCAGCACCTGCTAGGTATATGCAATTGTCAGGTTAATATGGACGATTAGAAATTAATAGTTTCCACTCTCTTAAGCCACAGTTAACTCCTGAAGTCTCCACCCAGCTGCACGGGTGTCCATAGTGGTTTATTTTCATATTTAATGACGATGTGCTTACATTTCATACCTTTCAGAGGTTGAGAAAACTCAGTACACATATTGAGTATTAGACGTAAATATGTAGAAGCTGATTCCTTGAATCTGCATCTTCTGAAAGTGCATCTTTCTAAGAGAAGAAATATGTTCTCAGCGCAAAATTATAGAAGAGAAAAAAAATGGCACTCCCTATGTGATTTTTTCACTTCCGACTACAAAAGTTGAGTAAATGGTAAATGTACTTCTTGTTTTAACCACTTCATATGTGTCTGATGGGCAAAGACTTATATTTATGTTCATTTTCTTCAACCTTCATCAACTTATCCTTCAGCTTTAATTTGAAAGCCTCCCGATAATCCAGTTCTTAGCATTCATGCAGAATTTTGTCTTCACGAGCCGCAAGTAGTCTGTAACTTTAAGACGGTACTTGCAGTCAGATGATGCGTCCGTGTTCTTCAATATCAGGACAGTAATAATAGTTAACATTGAGTACTGACTCAAGAGCATGGCCAGTCATTTGCTTTGCACACATTATCCCGATATCACCTATCCTGCAACCCATACATACTCTAATTATGCATGTTTTATAGATTTAGAAACTTAGGTTCAGGAAAAAAAAAGAAAAAGAAATTGTCCAATATTACAAAGCTCACAGGGGTTAAGCTGGGCCTTGAACTCTGCTGTTACTCCAAAATTCACTCCTGGAAGACTACGATATCTGACTTTGGTGCAATGCTATGGCCGGGAAAAATCCTATCTCATTTGAATAATGATGCTTGGTATTTACAAAGTTCTTTATCACTTGGTCATATTAGATCCAAAAAGCTCTCTAAGGGGGATAGGAAGGTAAGGAACCTAGGACATAAAGAGGATGTGATGTACCCCATATCCTGTATTTTACTGCAAAATCCAAGTTCTTTCCAAGAACTTTGTCCCCATGTAGTAAAATACATAATAATAATAATAATAATAATTAATAATAAAATCATGTAAACATGTGTTGAATGCCTATCATGTGCCAAGAGGCTTTTCTCTCCTCTGCCATCATTCTGTTTGAAAATCTTAACATTTCGAAACAAAAAACAAAAAATATGAACATTTCATTAACATTTTTATGAACATTTCATTAACATTTTTATGTCTACAGTAATGTCAGTGGGCCCATAACTGTCTCAGCTTTCAATCTGGAATTACTTTTCCATTATGCACTGTCCCAAACATCTACATATGGACATTTAGCATCCCTGCTAATCATTCCTTTACACTTTTCTGGCTATTTCCAACAGTACTAAATTAGTACAGGATCTCTGCATTTCACACCAGAGTTACTACAGTTTTTTAGTCAATTTTTTTCGAAGACTTAATTTTTTAAAAATCAGTATTAGGTTTATAACAAAATTGAAGTGACCCCACAAATATTTCCCATAAAATCCCTGCTACTATCCATGCAAAGTCTTGCCCATGATAAACATCTCTCAGCAAAGTGATACAATTTTTTTTTTTTTAACAAGAATGAACTCACATTGACACATCATAATCACCCAAAGTCTGTAGTTTACCTGAAGGCTCACTCTTGGTATCATACACTCTATGGGTTTGGACAAATGTATAATGACATACATCCATCATT
Organism: Ailuropoda melanoleuca; assembly: GCF_002007445.2. Taxonomy (NCBI): domain Eukaryota; kingdom Metazoa; phylum Chordata; class Mammalia; order Carnivora; family Ursidae; genus Ailuropoda; species Ailuropoda melanoleuca. The sequence continues at coordinate 67,449,960 of NC_048232.1, forward strand.
ATAACATCGTACAGAATATTTTCACTGCCCTAAAATCCTCTGTGCTCTGCTTGTTCTTCTCTCCTACCCCCTCTCACCCAGCAACCTCTGACCATTTTACTGACTCTATAGTTTTGCCTTTTCCAAAATCTCATTTGGTTGGAATCACACAATATCTAGTCTTTTCAGATTGGGTTCTTTCACTTAGTAGTACGCATTTGAGGTGCTTCATGTCTTTTTGTGACCTTATATCTCATTTCATTTTAACACTGGATAATATGCCATTTTCTGGATGTACCACAGCCTGTTTATCCGTTCACCTACTGGAGGATATCTTGGTTTCTTAGAATTTGGAACAGTTTTGAATAAAGCTGCTATAAACATCCAGGTGCAGAATTTTTTGTGGACATAAGTTTTCAGTTCCTTGTTAAATACCAAGGAACGTGACTGCTGGATCATATGGCAAGAGTAATAAGTAATAAGTCACCAAGCTGTCTTTTAGAGTGTCTGTACCATTTTTCATTCCCACCAGCAATGTGTAAGAGTTCCTTTTGCCCCACATCCTCTTCAACAATTGGTGCTGTCGGCATTCCAGAGTTTGGCCATTCTAATATGCATCCAGTGGTATCTCATTGTTTTAATTTGCATTTCTCTGATCCATATGCTGTAGAGTATCTTTTCATATACTTATTTGCCATCTGTACATCTTCTTTGGTTGGTGTCTGTTAGGGTCTTTGGCCCATTTTTAATAGGGTTGTTGGTTATTGTTGAGTGTTAGAAGCCTTTTGTATATTTTGGATAACAGTTGTATATCAGTTGTGTCTTTTGCAAATATTTTCTCCCAGTCTGTGGCTTGTGTTCTCATTCTCTTGACATTGCCCTTCACAGAGTAGAAATTTTTAATTTTATGAACTCTAGCTTATCCATTATTTCTTTCATGGATGATATCTTTGGTGTTGTATCTAACAAGGCATCACATGCCTAGTGTCATCTAGATTTTCTCCTATATTATTTTCTAGTTTTATAGTTTTGCATTTTATGTTTACATCCATGATCCATTTTGAGTCAATTTTTGTGAAGGGTGGAAGGTCTAGATTCACTCTTTTGCATGTGGATGTCCGGTTGGCCCAGCATCATTTGTCAAAGGCACTATTTCTGCTTCATTGCATTGCTTTTGTTACTTTGTCAAGTATCAGGTGAATACACTTATGGAAGTTCATTTCTGGGCACTCTATTCTGTTGCACTGATCTGTTTGTCTATTCCGTCACCAACACCACACTGTCTTGATTACTATAGCTTTATAGTAAGACTTCAAGTTGGGTAGCATCAGTTGTCCAACTTTGTTCTCCATCAATATTGTACTGGCAATTTTGGGTCTTACAAACCATTTTGTCTCTTCCACTTTTTATTATCTTTTTTCCATACAGTGCTCTCCTTTAGCTGTATGCTCTTGAGAAAAATAACTTATCTCACAAATTCTGTTTCCTTCCCTGTAATCAAAAGCCTTTGTGTTAGGAATAAAATGCCAAAGTTTCTTAAAATTCTGATATTCACCAATTCCCAAAACACTCCTTTTACCAGCTCACCTCCTGCTTAATGTTCCATAGCTCCCATTACCTACATTTTAAACTCCAATATGTTTAAACTTAAGGAAATATTCTTCTTAAATTATATCTCAACTTGTCTTTCAATTCTTTCATCTCTTTGTTTTAATCATGATTTACTCCATGAATGTCAAGTTGGTTGCCGGTTGCACACCATGTTCTTCCCACTCCCATAATTTTTCTCATTAAACCTTATAACCTTCCCCACAGAGAGCACCAGGAGACCACTACAAACAGAAGAGTACAATCTGAGACAATAAAATAAACATGCTTAAAATATTTGAGGAGATAAAAGAAGGAACAGAATCAATAATGGAAAAATAGGACCTTATGAAATATGATCAGAAGATTTGAAAAGGAACCAAATTTTTCTGTAATGAAAAACTAAACGGACAGACGAAAGCATAAATTAAACGCCGAAAAGAGAATCAATGAGCTAAAAGATGGATTTGGAGAAATCATCCAGCATGCAAACTAGAGAGATGAAGAAGTAGGAATTTTGAAAGAGCACTTGAAGATGCAAAAGCCAGGATGATAAATTCCAATAATACCTCTCAGAAGAGTTTTATAGAGTGAGAGAGGTGAGAAGTTAATTTCAAAGAAATAACGGCTGACAATTTTTCTTAATTAAAGAACACATAAACGTACAGGCTAACGAAATGCTGATTAGAAAGGAATTGCAGAAAATAAAAATAAATCTACTCAGTAGATCCTAGTGAAATTGAAGAACATGAGAGACAAATAGAAAATATGACATGGAACAAGACAAATATGCTGACTACCTCCATACCACCTGACACTGACAACCTAAAATTCCACATCCTGCTAAATTCTCCTCAGAGAACGAGCGTGAATTAGATCCCTATTCGGGAAACAATACAATTACATGACATCATGGTGGTATCCAAAAACTCAAGACTATAAATGTATTCCTTCCCTGTAAGGAAGTTATACACTGCCAGAGAAAATAATGCACACATTTTCTCTCATTAATTTACTATCTTACACAAACTCTATTGTATAATTCTCTCTCCACATTGTGGTCTGACTAACACACTTAAAAATCAACCTTGCTCAGGGCACCTGTGTGGCTCAGTCACTTAAGTTGCCGACTCTTGGTGTCGACTCAGGTCATGATCTCAGGGTTCTGGGATCAAGCCCCGTCCGGCCCTGTGCTCAGCAGGGAGTCTGCTTGAGGATTCTCTCTCTCCCTCTGCACCTCCCCCTGCTCATACATGCTCTCTCTCGTGCACACGCAAATAAATAAATAAAATCTTATTTAAAAAATCAACCTGGCTCATACTACTTTTACTCAAAAACTCTCACATATTGGCTAATGCCATCTAAATCAGAGATCAGCAAAATTTTTCTGTAAATATTTTAAACATTCTGTAAATATTTTCAGCTTTAAGGACCAAATGCAGTGTCTGTTGCATAGTCTTCTTTATTGTTTTTTAAAAAATCCCTTTTAAAATATCAAAATCATCCTTAGCTCTTGTGCTGTACAAAAACTGGCTCTAGGCAGATTTCCTGGGTCGTATATGCTGAGCCCTGATCTAAACTCTGAACTTGTCATTCACTGACCTCTGTTCTTTTTGCACACTTTCGTCTTAATACTGTACAGCAGAGACCTTCTACTCTGACGTATTTAGCAGAATAAAATATGTTTACCACAAACAAATAGTAGAGGAATATACATTGTCTTTCTGGACTTTCTCGAATGCTATAGGCTGATGGGGCTGGGGGCAGCTACTGGTCAGTGGGATTCAGAAAAGCTTCCTCTTTAACAAGGTTATGATTTAAAAGCAAAGCAGTCAACTGGAGGCCTTACTGGTTCATAGTTATCCTTGTTCGTCTGTACTAGGCTACAAAAATGAACAGGGTTCTCATCCTTAATGTGAACAATTCGGTTTAACATTTGCATTTCATGAATACCCTGAGCAGATCACGCACTGGCCTAATTGCCAGGGTCGCGAAGATGAATGTAACAGTACTTCCGCGGAGGACCTTTGAATCTCTTAAGAAGAGAGTGTAGTTGAATTAGTCAAAGAATAGCCTTTTAAGTTCATGATCATCAGTTTCTAACTATTGTCCACCAGGAGGACACTGCAGGCAAAGTCTAGATATTCATCTTGAATGCTTGCCATGTAAGTCACTTAAAAAGCACACAAGAGACTCTTGTGTCATACAGAAAAATGCCTGGTTACCTCATGATTCCGCTTTCTTTTGGCTATAATTTCTTACACAGAAATTTAAAATGTATCTGTTATTTCCTCAGGTTCTTATTTGTTCAGATACAACCCTCCATCTCCTTGTATCAACCACTAAGTTGAAGAAACACTTAGATTAGAGACTGCTCTAAATCAGTCGTGCTTTCTGCGAAAGGTGTGGTTATCTTGGTACATGTGGGGGTGTGTGTATGTGTATGTGTGTGTGTTTGGTAGAGGGTGGGAGAAGGCCTATTGCTGTTGGTACAGGGATGGGAACAAACAAGGAAACTGCTTCTTTTTTTTTTTTTATCTTTTAAACAATTGAGTAATCCTTGTGAATTCTGTTCTCCTCCCCATCATTAATTCCATCAGTCAATCAAAACCCTAGCGTAATCATCACCTTGCAGCCCCCCCCCATAGCTGCTTCTCCATAACATAACTGCAGCCACAGCACGAGCAGAATGTATCAAGTTGTTTGTGATGCTTCATTCACAGTAATCAGAAAAAGAAGTCAAGCGGGCACATTTATCATGGTGACCGCGGAGTTTGTAGGCTAGCTGCTCCGAAGGGAGAAGATACCTTTGATTAAGTTAAGACAAACTATAATGGATGAGAGTTCTGCTCAAGTCCAATAAATCACCAGAGCCTTTCTAAGCCGGCAGGACTAGGAATCATCGGTCAATTAAAACTTGCTGCAGTGGCTATGCTGATGCTTCCAGTGAAGTTTCTGTCTGGACACCTCTGCAGAGGAAAGCTGGAACCGGGAGTCTGAACAGTATAGAGAGGATATTGGTGATTGACGACTACAAAATGCATTACCCACTGGACTTCTTCAAGGGCTGTGCTTTAATAAACCCTGCTCCCTTTTAACTGTAGGATGTGGTGAAAGGTCACTGGACTCAGTTTGAGCAATCAGACTGGCAGGCTGGAATGGCAGTGGTGTTGGGACCATTGTGGGTGTGGATCAGCACCTCCTCCAAGGGGCTGAGAGTCAGAAGGTGTCGTTTGAAAGAAGAATGTGTGAGCCTTTTTGTTTTGGATTTCTCTGCATCTATAAATTTTTGGATTTTTTTCCCTGGGATTCTGAGGCCATGAATAAAATATGAGTATGTTCTATTTCTTTTTCCTTAATGAGAGATTGCCTCGGATGGTAGGCCATTCCCTGCACAAAGAAAGCCACACGCTGGATGTATTAACTCTTAGCAAATGTTTGTTCGATGCTGAGTAATGAGGAGGTTTGCCGGTGCAGCAAAGATAAAAGGCTTCCCCACTTTGTGTTTATCCTCTGGGTAATGAAAAAACAAATTGGCGATTTTGTATTTTTCCTGTTGGAAATTCATAAGGTCACCCGGGGAAAACTGAGAAGGTTAACTGGCATGAACACTTGCCTGTAAGCATGGTGTCAGGAAAGAAAGGTCACAAATGGATGAAGTACCCTAAACCACAGCCAGTGCCGCGGCAAATGCGGGGCCCGAGGAAAAGAAATTGCAGTCAGGGAAAGCGGAGTCTCGGGAATTGCCCTGACTGGCACGCAACCGAGCCTGGCTTTGCAGCCCGCAGACGTTGAGAACACCTTTTGTAAAGACAGCAGAATTATAGCTCCCTTTTTGAAAGTCCTTCGTTTTTTGCCACCTTCCATTATCTCTCACTCTGTTGACATGTTGTTTGTTTGTTTTTTCCCTTGATGCCTTTGTGTTCCGTTCCTCCACCGCCTTTCCTTTCTCATCTCTCACTGCAGAGAAGCGCTGTTGCTAGGGGTCAAAGGGAGGCAGGTGGAGAGGCTTGGAGAACCTGAAGCTATAGCCTTCGGTGATTGATAATCTACGTGCAGTTGAGAGACTTCAGACCCGCCTGAAGCTTCGGTTGATCACTTTGTTTAATGTGGAGCAAAACTGGTTTTTTGTTTTTATTTTTTTTCTTTCCTTTGTTAGGCACCGACTCATAAGGAACCAGAGAAATGGGATTTCCTGCAAGTTTGCAGAATATTTCAGTCAGATATTTTGCTACAAAGTTGTACCGGTCATTCCCTCTGGTTGAATAAACCAGTCTGGTTAAGGATTCTGTTAAATTAGAGAGCAGAAGCCAGGGTCATTTCCCGCCAGCAATCTTAGTTCTCTACCCTGGGGAAAAATGGCTTTTCTCTTCAAGAGTCCCTCTTCTCGGGGCGCCTGGGTGGCACAGCGGTTAAGCGTCTGCCTTCGGCTCAGGGCGTGATCCCGGCGTTATGGGGCCGAGCCTCACATCAGGCTCCTCCGCCGGGAGCCTGCTTTTTCCTCTTCCCACTCCCCCTGCTTGTGTTCCCTCTCGCTGGCTGTCTCTATCTCTGTCGAATAAATAATAAATAAAATCTTTAAAAAAAAAAAAAAAAAAGAGTCCTTCTTCTCCGTAACAATCTAGATTGGGTTAAACCTGGAAGAGAACTCCTCTGACTGACTGATGACTTTCCCAGAACGCAAAATAATCCCTGTCTTTGGTGGGGAGGCAGGTGATGTTTGTCACCAGAATTGGAAAACTAAAAGAAAATGAGAGAGAGAGAGAGAGCAAGAAGATGGAAGGAGAAGAAAAGCGAAAGGGAAAGATGGAAGCAGTAATACTCCAATTTATGAGAAGGAGGGAAGTTGTGGGAAAGAGAAGAAGAGACTGGGAGAAACTAAGCTGGAAAGTCAAGTCAGTACAAGTGAGAATGGACAAGGGTTGTGGAAAATAAGCTCATTCAGAAGCAGAAAATGTTGCATCTCAGTGATTCCTGTAGACATTCTGTCCTTCACAAGTGGAAAATCACAAGGTTCTGATTGTAAAAGTGAACTGCTTCATGCTGGATCTAGAAGCAAGGGAAGACCAGAAAGTGCTCAGCGGAAAGCCTGTGTGGACATGCTAAGCCTCGGCTTTGAAGCTTCAGAGGAAGCCATGGGGATGGGATCTTCGAGTTGGAGGGGGCCCTTGGCATCTATCTAGCCTGACTTGCTCCTTTTGCAGATGAGAAAAGCAAGGTCCAGATTATTGGAGGGGCTCATTCCAAAGTGAGGCAGTTTGTGATAGGGATGTGGTTGGGAGTTGAACCCAAATTTTCTGCCTCTCTGTCACGTGACCTCTACAGCTGCTGCTAGAGCTGACCGTTTATTTCTCACTGCAGGCGCCTGGTCGCCGATAGAGCACTGGCCTTCTGCCAGCTGCTACCCCCTCACAGCTCTGACACTAGAAACAATAGGGGGCTGCAAAAGGTTTGCAAGCAGGGGAGTAATGTCACGAAACTGGGTTGGCAGAGGATCATTCTAGCAGCTGAGTGGAGTGAGCAGGTGGAGGATAACGAAATCACAGTACCACAAAGCCCTGATAAAGTACTTGTGTGACCTTGAGCAAACCTGTTAATCTCTGCACTCAATTTTCTCACATATAAAATGACGACATTGGATGGTCCCGTGCACCTCTAACATTTTATGATTCCAAACCACCCTTTTCTGCAGTCGTGGCACTTAACATTACTTAATTGCAGCAGCTGACAGGCTATGACATGCCTGTCATTTATTTCCCTCAATGTTGGCCACACATGCCCTGAGGTAAATTGGCCACTCCACAAACAAATCCCTGAAAAATAGCAACTCCAGCAGCTTGCCAGCGGCTGGACCATGGGATCCAAATGGGGAAAAGACAAGAGCACACAAATGTCTACTTAACTCTACTCTCTTTGATTAATGAATATTATCCAAGGTAATAGCCATAAAATACAAAGAATTTACACAGCAAGAGACTCTATACCAGTTCCCCCAACCCCAAGCAACTAATAGGAATAGAATCCCAGGGGTTCTGGCTAAAATAGTTCAGTATCTAATTGAAGGCAAAGAAGTAACAGCTAATTCTGTCACTGATAACATTATCATTGTGAAAAAAACCTAACCCCTTATTTCGAACCAGTTGCTCTCTTATTCTACATTTTTAAAGATATAATTTCAAAGAAATGGCTGTCTTTTGGTAGAATTTGTCCTTGGGAATCAGGTTGATGAGAGCCCATTATATGGAATAAAAGGGGTCAATAATGACAGTCTGAAAAATAGTTAGCTCTTGCCATAATATGAAGATAGAAGTAGCTTCCAAAAGATAGGATGTTATGTAGAGAATATTGTTCTAATATTTTCAGAAATGTTGTGTGGGTTGTTCATAAAGCATTCTCTGAGGTTTAAGAAAAATTAAATTGCAAATGCTAAATTAACAAATAGCTTTGGGATATTTGATAAACACAGGGAGACTAAACTAGGATTCATTATTGGATAATCAAACTTTATGCCCACAAATGATAGAAGGAGGAGCAAAAATGATGTCAAGGGAAATGGTTTTGTCTGGAAGGGAGAACTAGGTAAACACTGAGCCTACCCACTCAGAAGTACAATAGCGTGTGTCTCTAATTCAGTGACCAGACCGAAGAAAAACATGGGATTAGGAGGTGCCATTTTATTTCACAGAATTATTTTTTTCTTAAGAGGAATTCACAAGTCAACTGAGAGAATTTGATTACTTATAGAATTCTAGAATCAAAATAATTTTCTAAGAATTCTGAAGGCTCTGTTTTATTGCTTTCTTGCATTTATTATTGATGGTGAGATGTTTGATGATTACCTGCTTATTCTTTTGTAGATTAACTTTTTTTTTCCTCTTTAGTAACTTGTTAGATCTCTATCTTTGGTGTTAGGAAATTTTAGAAATTATACAATGTTCCTTGCAGATCTTTTTTGCCATCTGAAAATTCTTTAAAGTGAAGCTTCTCCAACTTCAATGCTGGAAATTTTTATCCATATTTATTCATTATCTTTATTTTAAAGATTTTATTTATGTATAATCTACTTAGAGAAAAATGTGCAAGTCATAAGAGGACACTTAGTATTTTTTCACAAGCTGCAAATATCCTTGTAACTAGTCCCGAGAACTGAGAAATGGAATGATTCCAGCAGCCCGGAAGCCTTGCTCATGTGCTCTTCCAACCATGCTGCCTGTGTAACCATTACCCTGATGGCTAACAGGAAGATTCATTTTGTCTGTTTCTGTCTCTTATAGAAATGGAATCAATATAGTATTTCTTTACTAATTTCTTTGTATGTGCATTTTTCATCCTTTCTCTGGAACCCCTCATAGTCAGGTGGAACTTCTGGATTTTGTATTTTGTATCTATTATCTGTTCTTTTATATTGCCTCCCTCTTTTTTTGTACTGGGACATATTTTTAACTTTTTTTCTAATATTTTATTGTAGGACCAATTTTTTTTGTTCTCTGTTACTTTTTCATATTATGTAAGGTGTTGATAAAAATCTGAGTTGCTGTCCTAATAGGTCTCTAAATATAGTGACTTGAATAATAGAGAACAGGATCTCGTTCTCATGTTACTGATGTGACGTGGATGGGGGTGACTGTGCTACCTGAAGACATCCAGGAACCTAAGTCCTTCCATCGGTCACTGAACCCCCCTTTAGGATGTTGTTCTCATCTGCGTGCTCAGTCTGAGCTGGGTCCTGGCCACACCCACACAGGGAAGGAAAACGAAACTACAGGACATAGCTGCACACATGACTTCTTCTTGCATTAAGTGAACTAGAACTTTGTCACACGTCACGACTAGCTGTAAAGGAAGATAAAAAATACAACAGGGAGGTGGATGCCATCAGGAAGAAGGATGGAATGGATTTAGGAGGAAAAGTAGAGTCTATCATACCATCCTGTATTTATATTATTGATACAAGGTCTCCTCAGCTTTCTCTGAAAATAATTAGAATATTCTTTATTTTTTCATCTTCTTGGCTTTGTTCCTTCCCTCCAGTTGCTCTTTTTTCTGTCTCTTTTTCTCTCTCTTTTGATTTTTTTCTGTTTCCTGGATTACAGTTATTTCCACTGGTATTGTATTTTTTGGAGTGTATTATTCTCTCACTTCAGACTGGGGGAAAAAATCAATTGACTGACACACCCAGAAATGACACAGATAATAGAATGAAGAAACAAGAACATTTACAACAGTTAACAGAATTCAGTTTATTCAAGAAGCTAGAGGAGTGATTTACTATGTTATATGGAAGTATGAAAGACATTTTTAAATGACCCATGTCAACATTCTAGATATGAAAACTGGATTATCTGAGATGAAAAATACACCGAATAGGATTAATGGCATAATAGGCACTGCAGAAGAAAAAGTAAGGGAACTTAACATAGCAACAGAAACTATCCAAAATTAAACACATAGAAAAGGACTTTTAAAAAAATGAACAGACTATTACATAAATCAAAAATTAATCGACTGCTTAACACAAAAATAATATCTGGATGTTGTGGGGTTTAGCACATATGCGGAAGGAAAATTGTGATGGCAATAACACAAAGACTAGCAGTGGAGAAACGGAAGTATACTAATGTAAGTTCCTGTAATACACATGAAGTGGTATAATGTCACTTGAAAATAGACTATAAAGCAATAGGTGACCCCAATAGCTCTATTCAATTCAAAGAATTGAATTTGAAGGGAAAAAAAAGCTTATCACAAAGAAAACTGTGGGTCTAGAGGGTTTTACTAGTGATTTCTACCAAACATTCAAGGAATAAATGATACCAATATTACATCTCTTCCAGAAACTCTTCCAGAAAACTCAAGAGGGGAGCATATTTCCAAATCCATTTTATGAGACTAGCATTACTTTGGCACCAAACCAGACACATTGTAACAAAAGAAAACCAAAGACCATTATCACTGATGAAGAGAGATACAAAAAATTCTTAAGAAAAGTTGAGCACATGGAGTCTAACCAATGGGGTTCATTCCAGGAATTTAAGATTGGTTTAACATTAAACAATAAGTGCAGCTTACTAACATTATTAATTTATTGAATTATGTAACATATTAATTTTTAAATAGTCAAAAATTCAAGCCATATGACATATCAATCAATACAGAAAAAGCGTTACATAAAATCCCACATCCATTCCTAATAAAAATTTCAAACCAGCCAACTAGGACTAGAAGGGAACTTCCTCAGTCTGGTAAAGGGCATCTAATAAAAAACTATAGCTAATCCCAAACTTTAGAGTGAAAGAGCACATGCTTTCCCCTAAGATCAGAAAGAAGACAAGGATGGCTGCTCTCACCACTTTTATTCAACATTATACTTGAGGTTCTAACCAGTGCAAGCAAAAGAAATAAAATGCTTCCAGTTTGGAAATAAAGAACAAAATTTCCTTTATTCTCAGGCAGCATGATCATTCTATGGAATCCCATAATCTATGGAATCTAAAAAAAAAAAAAAGCTACTAAAACTAATAAGTTTAGTAAGTTATAGGATATGAGATCAACACACCAAATGAATTGTGTCCCTTTATAATATTACCAATTAGAAATTAAAATTTAAAAATATACTGTTTTCATAATGTCAAAACTCTGAAATAATTTGGAAAAAATCTTAAAAGATGCACAAGGCCTACACAATAAAAACTAGACATATTGCTAAGAGAAAGTAAAAAAATACCTACATAAATTAAGAAATAGACTGTATTCATGGACTGGAAAACTTAACATGTTGACAATTCTTCCCAAGTTGTGCTACAGATTCAGCACAGTACTAACAAAGATCCCAGAAGGTCTTTCTAAAAACAAAAATTGCTAAGTTAATTCTAAAATACATATGAAAATGCAAAGGCCAAGAGACACTACAAGTTTGAGAAAGAATAGAATTCTAGAGAACTTCATTTCCTGATTTCAGGCTTATTATAGAGCTACAGAAATCAAGAAATCAAGACAATGTGGTATTGGCATAAATGTAGTCAAATATATCAATGGAACACATTAGAGTCCAGAAAAAGACACAAATATATGGTCAATTGTTTTTTGAAAGAAGAGCTAAAGATAATTCAGTGGCGAAAGGATGATCTTTTCAACAAACAGTTCTGGAAAAATTAGATATGCTTATGTAAAAATTGAACGTCAGTCCATTCCTCCCACCAAATGCAAAACTAACTCAAAATGGACTATAGACCTAAATTGAAAACCTAAAATTATAAAACTCCTAGAGGAAAATACCGAAGCAAATCTTTGTGCCCTTGTAGTAGGTAAAGATTTCTTAGATCTGACACCAAAAGCATGACTCAAAAAAGAGAAAAAAATGGTAAGTAAAATATCATCAAAATTAAGAACTTCTTTTCCTAAGACATTCTTAAGAGAATGGAAAGACAAACCATTGACTGGGAAAGGATATCACAAGTTACATACCTGCCAGAAGGCTTGTATCCACAATATACAAAGAATACTTGAAACTCAATAATAAGCAACTAAACAAACCAATTTAAAAACAGGCCAGGATCAGAACAGACACTTCACCTAGGATGGTATATGGATGAGAAAGAAGTACATGAAATTATGTTCAACCTAAGCAGTCATTAGGGAAATGCAAAGTAAAACCACAGTGTGCTACCACTGCGTACCTATTAGAATGGCTAGAAGTTAAAAGACCAACCCTACCAAATGTTGGCAAGGATGTGGACCAGACTGTTGATGGAAATCTAAGATAGTATAATCGTTTGGGAAAACAGTTTAAGGAGTTAAACATACATCTACCATATGAGCTAGCTATTCAACTCCTATGTTCTTAGCTGAGGGAAATGAGGGCATATGTTCATACCCAGATTTATGTTCAAATATTTACAGCAGGTTTTTTTTGGTAACAGCAGGATTGGAAACAACCTGAATGTCTACTAATAGGTGACTAGATAAGCTAATTGTAGTATGTCCAAACATGGAATAATAATAAGGAATAAACTATTGATACACACAATGGATTACATGATTCTCAAAGTAATTATGCTGACTGAAAGAAGCCAGACCAAAAATGACTACATTCTGCATGATTCCACTTATAACCTAGAATTCTAGAAATTGCAATGTAGTATATAGTGATAGAAAGCAAATCAGGGTCTGCCTGGAAATGAGGTGTGGCGGGGAGAGATGAGTGGAGCCCAGAGGATTAGGGGTGGTGGGTATGTTTATGGTCTTGGTTGTCATTGTGGTTTATGGGTGTGCACATGAACATCTCGTGTTTAAAAAATCTTACTCTCTTTCCCTCAGAATGTTGACATCCATTTGTCTTCTCTTTAATCATTCAATAGAAAACTATTAATTTTAGGGAAATCTTTTTTTTTGCTGCCAGAGGTCCGAGGGTATATATTTTGGCCCTTCCCTTCCCTTCTCATATCTGTTTTTTATATTTCATAGTACTTACCAGATATACTTCATGATTTATTTACTTATTTTTACTTTGGGGTCATGTTCTTTTTTTTCTCTTTAAAGATTTTATTTATTTATTTGACAGAGAGAAAGAGCGTACAAGCAAGGGGAGCCAGAGAGGGAGAAGCAGGCTCCCCGCTGAGCAGGGAGTTCGATGAGGGGCTTGATACCAGGACCCTGAGATCATGACCTGAGACGAAGGCAGCCGCTTAACTGCCTGAGCTATCCAGGTGCCCCTGTTCTTTTCTTTTCTGACTTGAATATGACTTTTTCCACTTTTCTTGGGTTGTTGCTGTTTTTGCTGATTTTAATGAAGTTCTAGAGAGAAAGTACAGTAAAATGATCAGACAGCACATACACCCACCATCTTTAAATTTTTCTCTGAAGGTGTATTTGTATGACACACTTATGTCTTGAGAAATGGTGTGATTCATACAGGACATACTGGGTTGGAATTGTTACCAAGAAATAATCTAGATCTGTCCAACAGTGGAACTGGAAGACAGCAGAGCTGCTGAGGCAAAACTGGGTTCACATGTAATTGAAAAGAAAAGAAAGGAAAACAATTAGCATCCTAATATTTTTGAAATCTGGACATATTCTGCCCTGAAGACAAAAGTTCAAGAGAAAAATTTGAACTGTTTTGTTAGTTGGAATTTTAGTAAGGATTGCGAATGGCCACAAACTTGGTTTGCAATTGTGAAAGAGCTACCATTATTCTGGATCATGTTAAATAAGTATGAGGCAGAAGAAATCAGACTTTATACTTCTAGCAATCTTTGCCAGACCTTTACTAAAAAGAAGTACCCGGTTTCATTCATAATTTTTACTATGCATTTCTTCCTTTCTTTCTTTCTTTCTTTCTTTCTTTCTTTCTTTCTTTCTTTCTTTCTTTTTCTTTCTTTTTTTTTTAGATTTTATTTATTTATTTGACGGAGAGACAGCCAGCCTCTCAAGAGAGGAAACACAAGCAGGGAGAGTGGGAGAGGAAGAAGCAGGCTCCCAGTGAGGAGCCTGATGTGGGGCTCCATCCCAGGACCCTGGGATCAGGCCCTGAGCCAAAGACAGACACCTAACAACTGAGCCACCCAGGCACCCCTGCATCTTCTTTCTATCCCAGGCTCTATGCTGGGCATCGATGATATAATGAGGAAAAATTTTATCCGCACACTTTGAAGTGCCAAGCTCCCCTCTATGATCTGCGCTGTGTGAGTCCCAGTCACTAGAAATACCGTGCTCAAAATTTCTCAGGTACCCGTTTTTCTGCTTGAGGGGGTGTTCTCCAAACCAACAGCAGAGTTGCTCAGATGCCCCTAGGAGTTTTGGGACTTAGGCCTGTGATGTCGCCCTGGAACTCAGAGCTGTCTCCCAGGAGGGAGGCCTGGCAAGCGAATCTCTCTTGCTGACCAGTGTGATATTCCTTTCAGGATCACATGAGTTTCCAGGGTGGTGCTGATTTATACTGTTTATACAGACAGCAATCCTTGGGAATTTGCCTGGGACCCCACCTACCTTCAAGGTAAATCTGGAGAGGGAGCACACTCTCCGTTAGTGAAACAAAAAGTCCAGAGGCTGGGTGCAAGGGAGCGCAATGGGACTAGGGCAAGTAATTTCGATTCTAGAAAATGAGGTGCCTTGTATCCCAAGGAAAGAGCACTGGACTTTATTTGAAGCTCAGTGGGAGGGGTTTAAATGGGGAAGTGACCTGATCAAATTAATTTCACTCTACTCCAAAAAGAGAACAAAGACAAACCTAAGTCTGTAGAGCAAAGAGGCACAAAATGACCAGAGGAAAGAAGTTAGTCCTTAAAGGAGAGATTAGAGGGATAACTTAAGTTTTATCTTCTCCTCTATGACAATTTAGGAGGAGAAGAACATGGAATTTCTCTATGGTTTTCTGAGAGGGAATGAAGTTACATCAGGAGAAAAACTGTCTGAACATTAAAAAGACATTCTCTCCTAGGAGAAGGAAATACAGGAAAAAATCTGTTTAATGTGTGGCTGGTCTATCCCTGGAAACCTACAAGAAAGCATATCACCTGCATTGGCTTCTATCTTTTCCTTGTCCCAGATATGATGACAAGATAGAAAACCTTGGGATTTAGAGGGAGCTTTCAGTTTCAAATGACAAGGCTGCATCTCCAACTAGTTTCAATAAGAGGGAGGAATTTATTGATTTACATAATTAAGAAGTGAAGGAATTGACATAGCTTTAGGCATGGCTGGATCCAGAGGCTCAAAATGTCATCTGGAATCTATTTTGCTCCCTCCCTTCCCCCTGCTTTCTTTTTTGATGAGCATGTTGCCCCACACAGCAGTTTCATATTTACATCCTACTTCTTTAATAGCCTCAGTGAAATGATAATATCTTTTTCCCAGCTGTCCTAGCAAAATTATAAAATTGACTCTGATTATCTTGGTTTGGGTCAAGGACTTACTCATGAACCAATTACTGAGAGTAAGAAGTTTGAATAGCCTAACTTGTCATTCTTGAGTCATATGCTCAACCTCGGAGCCAGGGGGATTGGGTCAGCCTCACCTAAATTAAGGGCTTACGTATGATGACGTGCTGGTGGGGAGTGACTCCCAAAATTACACTGGAGTTTTTTTAGTAACAAAGAAGGAAGACACGCGGGACAGGCAGGACAAACAACGACGACACTACCCCCACCTCCAACCCACCCCCATGCACAGATACTCTACATTTTAAAGTCTCTTTCAAGCCTATTTTTATTGAGTTTGATATCTTAAGATGAACCCAGCCAAGAACATTCCCAGATTGACTAAATTTTACTCTGTGATTATTTATGCTTTTGCTGTCGTCCTCCAAAAACTTGTTTTGTTTCCATCCTGCACACTTTACGATGAAACTAACTTCTTGGCTGTGGGTCACCCAATAAAATGTGTTCCTGTATATGTTCTGGACTGGAAACACCTCTTGGCAAGAAAATAATGAAACTAGCTGCCTTCGTTATAAGGGAGAAGAGCCATGTGTAGCTTATGTATGAAATAAAAGATCCAGTGTACAACTTTCAAACAACAGATTGTCCCCAGCAGTGCTGAGCCACAGTGATGAATAAAGCCTTCTCAGGCCATCCCCCGTACCTTAGCTGTGTTCCGAACTGAGCAGAGCCACAGCTGAGAGTCACCGAGGCATGGTGCCCAGTTAATCCTTAGTGCTTGTGCCAAGACTGTCAACAAAGGGTCCCATTGTCATGGCACAGTGGGGCTATGGGCACCAGTATGCTAGGAACTGGATGAAGACCACCAACTCATTGACTAAATGCTGCTTCCCGCTCCCTTCCCCAAATGGAAATCAATGTTTGGCACTCGGCATTCATGAGCAGTCTCATAATACCATTCTCAATGTGCACATGCTTGTGAGAAAAAAGAAATGGATATGCTAAGAGCAGACTTCGCTTTCCAACCTCGGAGGGGTTGCACATATCATTGAGAAACATTTATTTAACAAAATTATGGGTGATTCTGTCTGCCCTTTTAATTGCATGCTGGGT
Organism: Ailuropoda melanoleuca; assembly: GCF_002007445.2. NCBI lineage: Eukaryota > Metazoa > Chordata > Mammalia > Carnivora > Ursidae > Ailuropoda > Ailuropoda melanoleuca. The sequence goes on from NC_048232.1 coordinate 67,466,516, forward strand.
TTGGTGATGATGTGTCTGATTTTCCTCGTGCATTAAAAAAATAAAAGAAGTAGAAAGAAAAAGGATGGGAATCAAGACACCCTGAAATTTCCTTTAAAATTCTTAGTCTCAGCCCTGTCATGCTGGCTGTTTCTCTTTATTCCTTGCTAAATGATCTCACTTTCAGTATTGGCGGTTATTCTCTTGAACCCTTTCAGACACTTTTCTGTTATTACTTTAATTCTCAGTAAGCTGTTGGCAATTGCTATCAAATTGCTTCATGGATCAATTCTTCCCTCATAGCCCATTAAATTTTGCTTTTTTTGTCCTGAGTAAGAAGTCACAAACACATTTGGTTACAAATGGTCAGTGGGCCATAAGCCCTTTACTATGCTTTAGAACTTGCTGCCACAGACTCACATTCGGATTCCTGAATGCCCCATATTTACAGGACTTTTCCATATTCAGCACCGTATCCTGCTATTATGGAAAGGTCTGTTGGGATTCAGTATTATTTGCTTGAATATGTAATCGGGGAGAGTTGTAAGTCTACAGGATGCACTTATATTAGTGAAATCGCAGTAGTCTTGTCGATTGCAAAAATGGCCACAAATTAGTTTTCTTCCTTTATCCAGGCCGCTTGGCAATATGAACTTTGCAGCTCCTTGCACCAAGAAGTGGGTCTTTTTCCTCATGTCTTAAGTGTGAGCTGGCCCTGTGACTTGCTTTGATCGCCAGCATGTGGTAGAAGTCCTGGGGTGCCAGTCCCAAGCCCGGGCTTCAGGAGCTGTGCCTGCTTCTGCTCGCTTTCCCTGAAGCCTGCTTCCCCCAGGTGAGCAAGCCCAGACGAGCTTGCTGGAAAATGAGAAAACTTGGAGGAGAGACACAGTGACCTGGCTTACAATAAACCAGTCCCCCGCTGATTCCCAGACACAGCCAAGTCCAGGCCAAATGACTGACCACAGAGCTAAAGAAATGGTTATCGTTTTAAACCATTGAATTTTTAGGGTGGTTTCTGATGCTACAAATATTAATTGATAAAAACCTCATCTTACCGGTTCTGGTGGTTCTTTACATTCTCCCAGCTTCTGCCCCACAGTAAGAAATCCTTTCTGCATGCCTAGTTAGGAAATTAATGAAGGTAAGGATCTAGGACTAAACATTTATGTCTACGATGATAGCAGTCGTCTGTTAAAAGACTATGAAGCTCCTTACTGCCTTCCCAATAACACTCGAGCTTATCACCCCAACATTCAAGGCCCTCCACAATTTGGATTTAGCCTACCTGTCAGCTTTACATCCATTTTCTTTCACTGAAAAACACTGTTTTCTGGATTCTCTGGATTACTCTATTTTTCTCAAATTGCACTGCTTTCCCCCTCCTCGCCTTTTCTCCTACCCCATTTCACTACTTGGAATGCTTTTTGCTTCATCTCTGTCTGTGGGATAAAATCCTACATATCTGTCAAAATGCATTTTCACCCCCAAGGGTCAGCAAATAACACATTTAATTGTTTTCCCTTTAAAATCTATACTCCAAGTATACATCCTTCAACTCCTTGGTAATCCTGAAGTTTGCCTTCAGTATAGCATCACAGAATTACAGCGTCTCTTCAGTTTCATCCCGGAGGCCCACGATGGAAGATTTCTTCCTCAACACCGACATCCCTGGGCGCTAGAAGTTCAGCGGCTACAGGGCGTCACTGCAGGCAGGCTTACCAGTCAGCCGGGCTGGCAGTTCTCAGACCACGTTTGGTAGGCGTCCGGGAGGCCAGAGCACCGGGGCTGCCCGTGGGAAGGGCCGGCCCACGCAGGGTAGCTGAGCACAGGGGGACAGTAAGGGGAGCGAGGCTTTGGAGCTCGCCCGGCGGTCCATGGACCTGCTAATTCCTGTGGGAGCAGGTAACAGAGGGCTGCGAAGTTTCGCACAGGTGGACGTGCACCTCAGCGTCTGGGAAGGGGCAGCGCTCACGGGACCTGCAGGAGTGATGAGCGGCGCGTTTACGCCAGGGACCTGTGCACCAGGTAAAGTGGGCTCCATGCCCTGATGCTCCCTAGACAGAGGTGTGTTACAGGGGCTGGCGAGGGAGTGTCACTGCAAAAGCGTCCCAGTTCTGTCCATCCTGCTGCTGGGGCTATCCTAAAACTGAGCCCCCTGCTCCCCCCATGAGTGTACTTCCTGTTTTTTGAAGTCCTGAGCACCTGCAGCAAACAAGACTCCCAGGTGTTTCTCGTTGAGGGTCCCATGGTCAGAAAACTGGAGTCCGGCCTTGCAAGGCTTCCAGGTTCTGCTGCTCTGCCAGTAATGAAGGCTCCCAGGTGTGTCTTAGTGAAGGCTACTCCTGCAGCCCCCAAAGCCTTGTCTTTGCTAAGTGCAGTCCAGACTCCTCCACCTGCACCCTTTTTAGACAGGCTACACAGGATGTTCCTGGCCTTCTCCAGAATTTGAGGTTCCCCAGTGTTGGTTTTGGCCAGCTCCCCACTCTGGTGGGCAGACTCCGACCTGGCAAGGCAAATCCAAGTCTTTTGGGTCTTCCTCTGTCAGAGTCCATTTTGAATGTTACCTCTTTCATGATGCATTTTCAAGACATCCTGATTAGAAGGGATGATTGCGTCCTTCCTTGAATGCTGAATGGCCTGGCTTCTAACCTTCTGGAGTCACCAAAGGGTCTTGGGTTCTCATTGCTTTGTCCCCTGTGATGCCCTCGTATAGGACATCACCTCCACCATTGTCATCATAGAATCTACTCAATTTCTTTTGTCTAATCTAGAATGTCCTGAAATGTTTTATGAGCTATTAATGCCAGACAGTGGCTCACCACTATAAGCAGTTGATAAGCTTCTTGCTGTTTGCTGCTAATTGGAAACTAATAACATCCCCCCATTCTAGTCATAATTTCTGTTTGTGTAGTCTAGCTTGTCTGTAACATCGACTTTGTGACATCCAAGAGGTTGGCTCTGATTGATCAGATTTCAGTATGGCGGCTGCCCTTCCACGCCAGTACTGCAGTGCAAGTTGGCAGCAGAATCCAAAGTAAGAGTGGGGGAGCTTGGCTTTGCCACTTGGGAGGTGCAGGCAAGCCTCTCTCCTCCTACCTAAACTTTTACCAGGGCCTGGTTTGTCTGTCTGGAAAGCCATGGATTATTCTCTCACACGTATCAGGGAAGTGGGAAAATTTCCCATACTTGTGAGTGATTTCCTTTTCAAAATAGTGAAAAAGGAACACAAAAGACATTACGGTTTGGTGTTATGGAAAGATGTTCTTATAGACAGAGCGTCTGGATTCTGGTTTGGAATGGCAGGAAGGATGAAGACAGTTTCACAGTGCCTGGTTCCCACAGTGTCAGGTTCCCTGACCCTGCTGTTAATCATTGTTCAGTTCGGAGGTGGTGGCTACTTGACAGAGCTCACATCTGCGGGCTTCCCCTGGGATGAATTTGTCCTTAAACCTGGGTTCTAGAGGCCGCAGGCTTCCTCATGAAACCTGGGTCCCTCTGAGGGGTGTCCAGGGCGCGCTCTCCAACAGTCCTCGCCACTGGCCAGAACCTTGAGTGTGGCTGCTCAGAACACGGCGCCACATGCCTGGAGGACCGCAGCTGGATGCTGGTTCACCTACAGAAACCGCTCCCCGCTGAGGAAGGCTCTGGGTTGTAGGTAGGTTTTGTTATCGCCCAAGCACAGTACCTAATTCAGGAAACAGAGATCCCTGCTAAGTTCTCCCCTGGCTGCTTGAACGTCGTGGCCCCAGCGGAGCTGTGGCTGGTGCCAAACTTGCCTGCGGTTCAGTCTGATATAATAGATATCCATAGGCATTCTGAAGACCCGGCAGCGTGCGAGGCCCGGAGGGGATTAGACTTGATGGCCATTCTCCAAAGTATCTTCAAGGGTATGAGAAAAATACACGACATTAGAGGGAAAAACCCCCAAACAAACAGAGCTTGTCGTACAACCTGCTTTTCATTGTGTTTCCCATGCTTTTACTCCATCAGGTTTCACTTGCTTCCTCTCTCATGATGTCACATCCTCATTTTCAGTTCTGAAAACAGCAGAGACAGTAGCTAAGCCATGTTTCTGCAGCATCGTCTTGAATCTGTGCTGCACTCTGAGCTAGTAACCTATCATTTGAGAAAAGCTGTTACTGGATGTTCAGGATGGGACACTGGCAGGGTCTTGCTCCTAACAGGTGTACAGGAAATACTTCCTGAGTGCAAGAATTATTTAATATACCAAGGAAGGATAGCCAAGTGGTTAAGTGCTTGTTCTTTAGTATCAGAGTTTGACATGTGGCCCTGCCACGTACAGTGATGCTATGGGCAGATGTCTTGGCCTCAAAGTCTCAATGTCTTCATCTGTCAAATTAGGATAATGATGATGACGATGATGATACCTAAACTGAGGACAGTTATGAGGTTTAATCAGTAAGCTCAATATGTATGACATACTAAGCACTTAATAAATATTATTATTACTGTTATGATTATCGTCGCCAAGCATTATACAAAGTGCTTTATCTATAGTTTTTCACTGAGTGTTTACAACATACACTTTGAAATCAGTATTAATATATATATTTAATTCCCCATTGGAAAATCAAGACTCAGAGAAATAATAAACTTAGCCTTGGCCATAGAAGGGACTGACTTTGAAATTTGTACCCTCAATCCCCAGCAGCCACAGAAGGTGAAGATGTGAGAAGCGAAAGGCTCTTTATGAACTTAAACATTTTGTAAACACTCTGTAAAGTTGAGGCTTATTATTTCAAAACTGGCAAAGGTTATGCTACACGACCCAGTTGGTCAATAAGTTTGGCTGCCCTTGAAGCAGGATAATTCAGTTCAGAGCTGTTTTCTCTGAAATCTCTTTGCAGAATGCTAATGCTGTTTCCCATTAAGTAGAATACGAGGCTCTCATTTCCTTTGTTACTGGAACCTTCCCTTTCTCAGGCCACTCATCACACAAGAACCTGTAGTCAGGTTATAATTTAGGATCTCTTTAGCAGGCCTAGGTCCCATCCAAACTTGGGTCTCCTAATGGGGGCATTGACACACTAGCTTCCTACCAAACCACATCCCAGACACACAGACACGCATGCACACGCTCGCCATGTCTCTAGGAGCCAAGAGTGTGTTCGGCAGGGTGGAGTGGGCTGGAGATCCTGAACAGTAACCTTTCCTACAGCACTCAGGTCTGGAATTTGGTCGCTCTGGCCTCTATGGCTTTAGGTCTCTCCACAACAGTTTCTTATGGAGGAGGTGCCAGAGAGGCCCAGCTCCAGGTGGGTCTCCCAGGGACAATGGTGGCAGCTCCCCCAGCAAGGCCTTCCAAGAGCTACTCCTTGTTCATGGCCCTACTGTACGTGGGGTATCTCAGGCACGATACCATGCCCACCCTCCGGGAGCTCCCACTGAGTGCGGGACTGCTGAAGGAAGCTTCCTTCCGTGATGGCCCGTACTAGTGGCCATGAACCATTGTCCTGGTAACTGCGCTGACCTCTCAACCTCTTAGGTTTTATTGGGTCTTTGAGCCCACCCCGAGCATCATCCCCGAAGGGAGCTTCCAGCTGGGCCTCTGCGCAGCCCTGTCCTAGCAGTGGTGAGCCACACTCTCTTAAGCTCCAGCGCAGCCTTCCGACCGCTTAAGTAGTCACTACTACTGCTACTAATGTAATTAATGAATATTAACAATAGTTGCCATTTTTATACACTTCCTACATGCAGACACTATACTGATACATTTTATCTTTGACACAATATTAGGAGGGAAATACCCCAATGCCCCTTTAAGACGTATGGAAACTGAGGACCAGAGAAGCTAAATGACTTGCTTAAGGTTGTTGGTTGGGAGGTGGCAGAGCAGGTATTGGAACTCAAATTTGTCTGACTTAGAAGCTCCTGCTTTTTTTCTCGAACTGCCATTTTGTGAAGTGACAGGAACCGTTCCGAGAACCTTGTTCACATTGCCTCACATAAAGAGTGCAGACGGTGGGTGCCGTGCCAGTTACCATCCTTCTGAGAGGGTCCGTGTGTGCACCTCACTCAGTCTGAACTCGCAGAATTCTGAGGAGGCACCCCTAGCTCCTGGAAGTGCCTGCCAGGGCACCGGCGGCCCGCTGAAACTCTGCATCAAGTCCCCGTTCTCCTCTCTGCCACCACCCCTCCCCCGACCTCTGCAAAGCAAATGCCTGTAAAAGCTACTGTTTCCCTAAGACATACCAACCAAACTCCCAATTTTGGCTGACCCAAGTTCCCTGAAAACTGGTGGCAACGAATGCATCTTACACTAAGTAAACCAATTTGTGTGTCTCCCCGGAAAGCAAGCCGAAGTCAAATCTAATAACTAGCATAAAACTCCAACTCTGATTATCCGTGAGTGGAGTACCCATGGCAAATGTTTAATCCCACATGAGGTAACATATGCAAAAGGGCTTTGAAAAGTATAAAATATCCCACAAATGTCAAATGTGATTATTCTTGTCAATGCCATATTCACCCTCCCAGCAAGTATGTGCTGAGGGAATAGGAATGATTTCAGGACTAGTCTGAGCCGAGCATAATTGGCATTGTATGATGGTGAAACCTGGTGATGCCAGGGTAAGACCCCTCATCAAACAGGAAAACTGGTTCTGAGCCCTGACCCTGCCATTAACAAGCTGGAAGAACTTTGGCAAGCCACTAGGCTTCTCTGGTCTTCAATTTAGTAATAATTTAGTAATAATAATAATAATAACATATAAAAATGGTTGCAACTACTATCAGGTGATGTACCCTCACTCCAAGTCATGTGCTTGGCTAAGAGCTTTCCGTATGATAACTCATGCAATCCTCACAACAGTCCTGCGTGTTATTAGATCCCCATTATACAGATGCAGAAACAGAGGCCTTAAGGAAGGAAGCCAATATTTAGATCTAAGCCAAATTCTCTTTTGCTATTCATTAAGAAATGATTTGGGGGTCATTTGTACCCTGTTTCTATTTCACTTGTAGGAAAGATTAACTATGGTTAGATTTAGAATTCCTAAAGAAGAAGGAAGAATCTTGTTAGAATCCCAGAGAGAACAAATAGACGCCCAATAAGTGGAGCAGGCACATGATTGATTATGACATCTTTCTAATTCATGAGCTGTGCTTGCTTTCTCTTCAGAAAATGCTTTTCAGACTAAGGGCATCGCTATCAGAAGGTGCTATCTTGGGAGAAAATGGAATATTGTACTTAACTCCTTGTGTTACAGATATTGATTGACCCTTCTGTCTTGCTCCTTCTAGACTGAATTCTTTATGGAAAGTACTGGAACTCATCCTCGTCCCCAGTACCCATCACAGTGCTTGTCACATCAGTGTTCAATGGCAGAATGAATGGACATATGTTTGCAGGATAAATGAATGTATAAGTGAATGAATGTCTGGGTCCTGGCTCTTATAATTCTTTGTTCTTTCCTGGTAGAGAAATGACTCGCTGGTAGAACTAAATGACTAACCTTGTGCTTAGCCACTTGGAGTCTAAGAAACTTAGTTCAGCAGCTCAGGTATTGAGTCAACCTTGGTACTCATGTGTCTCAGATGTTGTGTCTCTGCTGTCTTGAGAGACTAGTGGACATTTGTTGTTCCTGAGTACCCAGAATCCATTTCACCTTCTTTCAGAAATATCTGCTCCCTACTCTCAGTTCATGTGACACTGATCAGGCTAACAACACTCCTTTCTTCCCTCTAGCCCTAAGAGCGAACTCAGGGTCCGGGTATGAATAATCAGTATACTCCACCTTCTGGCCAGGATAACTGCTTAGTTAATAGAAAAACACATCATTCCCACTCCCCACAGATTCCCCAGCGAATCATGGGATTTGTGTTGAGTCAATAAGGAAAGAGTTCTTTTTCTACGAGGGATGCTAAGCCAGTTCAATGTAAGCCTGTAGCTGCTCGTGGCCATCTTGCTACTGCAGGAGAATAACCCTGCCTGAGAATGAAGTCAAATTAGGAAGCATTGTGTCAGGAGATGAGAAGAAAGAGGCATCCTTAACAACACAAATCACATGCCATGTAAGAGTTCATCTATGCTCGGAGCCAAGTCTGTTACTGACTTTTGGTTACGTAATTCAATGAACCTAGCCCCTCCTGTGTGTGTGTGTGTGCGTGTGTGTGTGTGTGTACACGTGTGCGAGAGGAGAGAGAAAGAGAGAGAGATTTGACCACCAACTTGGACTGCCATGTAGTCCATCCCCATGTTTGTTAGGTACTGTGCCTTAAGGATCTAACCTAACTCGCTCCAGTTACAGGATAGAGACAGCTCTTCTGACCAGTGTCTGCTTCACATTGGTGGTTATATGTGTAGTCTCAAGTTCTTTGTTCCCCACATGTGGGACTGTTCCATCACTAACAGAGTCCTGACACTGCTGTTTCGACACGTTAGTGGAGAAAACTCAAAAGTTTGCAGTTAATGCTACAGTATAGTCTTGCTTAATAGGTAAGAGCCTTTGGACTCAGGTAAAACTGGGTTCAAATCCCATTTTGACTATTCAGAAGCTATATAACCTTAAGCAAATTGCCTTTTCTCCATTAAACAATGCTCTCTTGACTATAAATGGGGATAAAAATGTCCACACTGCAAGGAATTAGATGAGATATGTAAAGCAGGGAGATCCTGGCAATGCATAGCAAATGCTCCATAAACGGTAGCTATTACATTATTTCCTTGTTATAAGTCTTAAGGGCAATCTATCAAAAAAAAAATCCTCTCTGGTCCCCCTCAAAGCTGTATTATGTTGTGCAAAAAANGAGATATGTAAAGCAGGGAGATCCTGGCAATGCATAGCAAATGCTCCATAAACGGTAGCTATTACATTATTTTCTTGTTATAAGTCTTAAGGGCAATCTATCAAAAAAAAATCCTCTCTGGTCCCCCTCAAAGCTGTATTATGTTGTGCAAAAAGCAGATGCCAAGCGAGCATGGAAAGAAAACCCCATCATAAAGAATGACTCATACAACAGATTGTGTGATTACTAAGAACTTCAGAAACTGGAGGTGCCCTGGCAAATTTTGTTGTGTAATGTGGACTTCAGAAAGAAAACAAAACACCCTGAGGGTTTTTTTTTTAATTGAGGGTTTTTTTTTAAAATTGAGAACAATAAAGATTTTGTGATTTATAAGGCATCAAATAATTTACATGAATACAAAGAAATGTGGGAAGCCATTTTAGATTTCATTTAAAAGGATTAGAGAAATATGGGTAGCACTTCTTGATATAATACCAGCTAAATCAAATATCACAAGTAAACAAACACGTGGAGGGCTTTCTGACAATAATTTATTTACAAGCATGTGACATTGTACTATAAAATTTTTAAAAGGCAGGCATATAATGTAGAAGACAAAAATAGCCACTGTGCAATTTTTTGAATGGAAAAAATAAAGATAAAACATGCTAAAAAGCAAAAGAGTTGTGGTAGAAAAATATTAAGAAAAATATGAGGACGTACCGTATGCCAACTCTCCTTCGATTTAATAAACAATGAATGCAAAATGATATACGAAGAGAGCAATATTTCTGAAGGCAGGAAGGTCCTTAGAGAAAGAATAAAGTGTGGTTGTTGGAGGCAGTAAAATGTAATTAAGTAGCTACAGACGAAGTTGCCTTATTGGGGCCTGAGCTTGCTTGGGAGGAAACTCTCTGACCAGGAGAAGAGGTTAAATAGAATGAAAACAAGAAATCCAGGTTTGAAAGATGACAAAGTCATAATGAAAAAAAAAAAAAAGGCCATATAAATAAGAACATTAAGACTTCAAGGTGAAGTATGGAGTAGTCAATGGAGTGAAGATGGAGAGACTCTGAAAGATCAAGGGAAGTGGGAGCAGAGAATAAGATGGGAGTGAGTGGGGAGGAACCAAAGCTTTCACAAGCAGGCACTGGTGTAAGGACAGGTGAAAGCATCTCGAGTTAGTCCCAGGTTTCCCACAGATTCGTTTGGGACACAAGATCAGCAGGTATTTGTAGGTGTTCTGCAAACAAGAAGGGTCTACAATCAGATTAAGTGAACGTGGGTTGCGTAGGTTTCTTCATTCAGGGCTTTTTCAGAGCCTTTTTATGGTTGTTGAGGGAGTATCTAAAAGAGGAATAGAAGAATAAGGAACATAGCCTTTTACTAAAATAACTTCCCAGGGAATGGTGTGGGGATGGAAGGAAGAGGGAGAGGAACGCATAGCATTTTTTTTTTTTAATCAGAATTCTCATTTCATGAAGTTCAGGAATCAAACACACTATTGAGATGAAATTTTGCCCTGCCCACTTTTTGGCCCTTGGAAAAATGTTCCACCATTGATCATAGCATTATCGTGGGACTGCAGAATAGATTCTTAATTCTTCTGAAACTCCCAGACTGGATTTCAAAAATACTGTGGCCACTGGGACATGATTTGAAAGAGGCTTTTAATGCCCGGCATACCTCCAGCTTCCCACTTGGGCATATGAAGCCTCGCCATTTCCAATACACCATCGACATTGAGTCCTTCCCTTGCCAATACATTTTCATTTTTATTTTTAACCCTCTATGTCCCAACATGTACCCTAACAAGCACTTAATGTACCAATAAATTTAACTAAGGTGTCTACAGCCAGGTCTAAACCCATGGTCTGACACCACCACCAACAAAAATCTTCCACCTAGTTTCTCAGAGCTGGACTTTCCCAAAGAATTTATTGCCTTTGTGGGAGGAGGAGTGAAAGCGGGGCACCCTCCTGGGAGCCCCACCAACTAAGAGATGAGGGCTTTGCTGTGAAACCAGTCTCCTTTTCAATTAAGGCTGAATTCCACCTCCATTGCCTTTGGCCCTCTCCATCGTCCCTTTAAATGTCACATCTGCCCTCATCACTCAGTATCTTTTGCATAGGTCAAGATGTTTCCCCATCTCAGACGAGGAGGGATGAAGTCTTGGGCATGAGGATTCATCATCTTTATAGATGTTGAGTGCGTTCAGTGTCAGGAAGAAAAGCCACGAAGAACAGTGTGTGAAATCCTCTAATCCCAGGAATTTGTCCTAAGAAATATTTTGAATGGTGTACCGGGGCTCCTTCAGTGGCATCAGAGAGGGCCGACCACTAATTGGTTAGTAAGACCCACCGGCTAATGGTTATGTGCCTGCTGTGTGATTAGTATTTTCTTCTTACTCTTAGGCATAAACGTCCATCAGATACATAGAGCCAATGTCTCAGATGCTGATGGGCAATCAGTCTAGATTATTGGAGAAGAGATGGGCAGCAGTTCTCCTGCTCAGCTACTGGAGGAGTATGGCTGAACGCATGCAACACCCCATGTCTAGTGTGGGCTTCAGAAGGAAAGCTACCCTTGAACCCTTTTCTCCTGCCCTCTCCCCAAACTTGTAATTGGTGTGTTGTGTTTAAATCCTAGTCTAAGTTTTGTTTGCTCAGTGAACTCTCCCAGGATACCTATTTTGAACAGAAATAGCAAGAATAGGAGGCGAGTGTTTTGCCTAGAGAATTAATCTAAGAACCCAAACAGAATCCTTTCCAGAGGCAAGCAAATTGACAGAAAATGATGGGTGAGGCACAGCTTGCTGTCAGAGTAATCATCTTTAGTTGTGGGAAGGGGGGCGGAGGGCGAGAATGATCACCATTAAATGAAACAGGTATCTCGGAGAACGCATTTCCGGGAGCACATTTCAATGGAGATGTTTCATCAGCCGCCACATCTCTCCGCGGCTTTGCAAGGATCGTTCTGCAAATGGCCATTGCGGTCTGGATTTCATCGCTTCACATTTGCACCTTGCAGCTTTTAAGGGCCATTAGAACCTAAACACTGCCCCATCAAAGCTCGACCTTAAAGGGGTTGTTGCCGGCAGCCGGATAGCCAGGGGAGTCTCAGCCTTCGACAGTTCTTAATAGGTAAATACTTTTGCTTATGGGAGAAGATGATGATCTGGAAATGTCTCTGCTCTAAAAATCTAGGAAATTTGACACTGACTCCCACAGCCGTCTTATGTAACTTCCCTGTCCTGCGGGGTGGGCTTGACTAGCAGAGACCTCGTCTTTTGAAAATTCTGCATAATGTGAGACATTAAAATTAAGGCTGGTGCTTACTGTTCAGTTCTTACAGAGATATTCCCAGATTCACAGTGAGATATTATTTCCCTTGGAAATGCTCTCTGTCCCTGCCAGTTACTGAATGCAATCAGATAGCTTTGCGTGGGCTAGCATACCAATTAGAGGCCTTGTCTGGGTTACGTGTGATGTCTTCCCTCCTCAACTCAATGACACGTCTGCACATAAACAGATGCAGAGAGGAGAAAGCCCAATTCCCATAAAAACCTGGAGCCTGTTTCTGTTCTTAAAATTACATGTGTATATACACTCGAGGTGGAAGGCGAAATAGCCATAAATCATAGAAATAAAAGAAGATTAATGAGGGAAAGAATCTGACAAAAATATTTAATTAGAAAGCACTGGCGTGGCCCTATTATCTTGTATTATTATACATCTTGTCATTAACCAAATCTGTAGCTAAACTGTGGACATTTGTCTTCATTATGCAGTAAAACGGTATAATGGGCAGGTTCCAAACAACAAATAGCTGTCCTAAAACGATCGCAAACCTGGAGAATGGCAAATGTTTCTATTTTGGTTCAGTGGGGTCTGGAAGCAAGAGGAATTCTTCTGGGTTTAAAACTGTGGGTAGATTCATAAAACCAAGTCGTCTTACAGTGTGACACCCGACGAACTTGGCATGCAGGGGCCCAGAGGCGTGCCTCTGCTGTGAGCTCACCCAGAGATCTTCTAGCATTGTAGTTTCCTCATCTGTCAGACATGATGAATCCCTATCATCACGAAGGTCTCTTCTGGTGCTAATATTCTGTGTTCAAGAAAATGATATGAATTGTTAATTCTTGTTTGGGGTCTAGTTTCACTGCTTTGCAGAAAGTCATTCTTCATTCATTCATCGGTTCGTGCACTAGACATTTATTGAACGTCAATAGAACACCAGCTGCTGCTTCAAGTACGAAAGTCCAGCGATAAAATTTCTGCCTGTAAGCTAGTTCTGCGGTTTCCTATCTTTTTTTTTTTTTAAAGATTTTATTTATTTATTCGACAGAGATAGAGACAGCCAGCGAGAGAGGGAACACAAGCAGGCGGAGTGGAGAGGAAGAAGCAGGCTCATAGCGGAGGAGCCTGATGTGGGGCTCGATCCCATAACGCCAGGATCACGCCCTGAGCTGAAGGCAGACGCTTAACCACTGTGCCACCCAGGAGCCCCTGCGGTTTCCTATCTTAACAGCATCAACTGGGGAAACAGTTTACAACCCTGATGCCAGGGTCCTGGCCCTAGAAATCCTAATTAAATTGGTTTGCAAGAGGACTCCATCGTAAAGAATGGCCTGGTTTGAAAAACTCCAGGTCTAGCAGCAGATGCAGAAATTACATCATACTGCACGTTATTGCTCTGTGAAGTGTGGTATCTCTTCGACACCTACTCCCTGAGAGAACTAACAACATCCAGGAGAAGTTCTCCTGCAGGAAGCAACAACTGCCATCAATTTTGGAGGATGGGCAAGAGTTAAACTGGCTGAGAGATGTGTTCCCGGGAATAAGAACTGCATACCTGGCACAGAGACATGAGACAGCATGGAGACGTCCAGAATCTCAAGAAAGGTGGTGTGGCCAGAGCACAGGGGAAAAGGCTCACCAGGTCAAGTTAAGGAATAAAGCACTTAGGTAGAACTGATGCCAGAGTTACCCCATATCCCTTACTTTTCGAGTGGGGGCACATGGCTATCTTGGAGCAGCCATGTTCCCCAGCTCCCTGGTAACCAGGCATTGCCATGTCACTAAGTCTGGCCTATGGAGATGTGAATCGCAGTGATGTGAACAACTTGGAGGTCCGTCTTCAGGAAGAAGTCTGCTTGCTTCTGCTTCTTTCTTCCTTGCCATGAGCTGAAACACAAAAAATAATGCTTCAGCCACATTGGTCAACAGTATCTGAGGGAACAAGAGATCAGCAAAGCAGAAAAAAAATCCCTTCTCTGACTGATCCGTGGATCACCCACCAGCTTGGGCTTATTATGCCCTGAGAAAGGAATGAAGCTTTTATTTTGCTTGAGCGATTGTTTGATATTCTATGTTATAGCCGTGTAGACTGTTCTCTAATTAATATACCGCTAGAAGGTTAAAAAAAAATCACTACTTTTGGAAGCATTGGCTTTTTATAAACATTTGCTTTTGTGAAGTTCTATTGTAGAAAGTATGAGATGGGATTTTTACAAAATCCTAGTAAAGGGACAAATTCTCTGAATGATAATATTTCGCCAACCACCCCCTTATTCTCCATAGTTTTAGTGTATCTAACATGCGTCGTGTTTCCAAACATCTCAGCATTATAGGTAAATATTCTTCATTCAACAACCAACTGTGTCTTTAGTTATGAAGGCCCAGCTCTAGTTCCCAAAATCTGTGCTGTTGGAATGGGGCTGGAGTTGGCCTTTTGCTTGATATTCTGGAATATGATTTCAGTGTACAATCCCAGCCTTCAGGGTAGTACAAGCTCTCAGACACTTTATTGGGTTTTGACTGAAAATATTTGCAGGAGCAATTTCCAAGGGAACATTTAGGTGCTGTGCCTCAGGAGACTACAGAGCTAGCTGGCAGCTCAGGTCCCAAGGGGGAAGGAACTCGCTGGTGGAAACCTGACTATTGCTGGGGAAGTAGATCTTCTTGACAGGACATAAATCATTAGCTCTGACCAGATGTGGCAGTGAAAATGCCCTGGGTTGTCCTATGAGACCACAGGTGTTAACATCATCAGGACAGGATAACAAAGAAAACCGGTTTGAGCGCCAGAGATCTCCCTCCTGCCTCACTCTGTCATTCCTAGAGCTGTTTGCAAACACCAGGTGATTGGTGAAGTCACTCAAGTGTGCTGTGGGGCTGTCTTCCCGATCGATGGTTTCCACCGTCATCTCATTCCATCTTACCCCTAAGACGACGTCTGGGGCAAAGACCCTCTCCTTACCATCTCTGAGGCTCCTATTCTTTCCGTCTCTCTTGCCGCTGCCTTGGTTCGTAGTCCCCATAATCTTTCATCTGAGCTACTGTGGCACTGGCTCCTGACTGGTCTTTCCGCCTCCCTTGGTCCTTTCCACTCCACCGTCATACCACAGCCAGAGGCCCTTAAGAGCACAAATCTGACTGGGCTTCTCTCCTGCTCCACGCCTCCCATGCCCTCCTTTGGCTGGGCCAGGTCTGCAACTTCCTATCACTCCCCTGGCCGTATTCCTCTGTCTTCTTCCCCTAGATTGGCAGGGACACAGCTTCCCCTTGCCTTTGGGAGTGGGTGACACCATTGTTATTACAGGGACTGAGGGAGACACTCCAGCCTCTCAGGGCATTTCTGAGCCCAGAGTTCCCTCTCTGCTCCTGTGCCCCAGCTCTTGGGGAACAGCATTTCTGCACAGTGGGTGAGCCGGGGTCCAGTTGCTGCTAGCATTCTTGGAACTGGCTTCTCACCACTCAGGGTGCTTCCGTGCCCAGGGCGAGACATCAGATTGGCTGTGGAGTGTTCTTAGGATAGAACCAGCAAGTGGCAGTGGGTGCTACTTTCATATGTGGTACGATTCTAAAAAGAATTAATAAGTTCAGTAATAAGCGTTAATCAGTCCTCCTCTGTTGGGTGGACCCAACACACACACACACACACACACACACACACACACACACAAATCCTAAGAACCAAACCAGTATTTAAAACACCTAGGAGAGTAATAAAGAATAAGAGAATACTAAATGGGATGAGGGAGTGTCAAAAGACAAAGATGGAAGAGAATAGTCCTGAAAGGTCATCGAAGAGACCAGGACCAACACTGAAACTTTGCACACTTCATGGTTTTGCCCAAAGCTGCCCCTGGGTCCAGATGAACCTATTCTATAGCCAGAGTCCCTTGGGTTTGGGTGGCTGTGGATCAGTGACTTCAAAGATGCCTAACATGTGTCATAGGCCATGCAAAACCCTCAGAGGAGTTGGGATTCTTGGTCACTGGTCCTCTCTCTCTGAATCTCTTCAGAAATGAGGAAGCAAGATAATAAAATGCAAAGAGCACTGGAAAAATTGGCTTGCAGTCCTAGCTTTCCCATTTACTACCTCGGGGCCCACAGATAAGTTGCTTAACCTCCCTCAATTTATTTAGTGGCAAACATGGGAACACAAACCACTACTTACCAGGCTACCATGAGTCCCAATGAGATAAGGATGTTCAATAGCCAGTATTGAAGCAGCACATAGAAGTGATCAACAGATACTTTATCTCATCTCTTCTGAGCATGGATACCAGCTATGTCAAATGGTAGAAGGATGATTTGTTTTGTCTCTCCGAGGGCTAAGATCTGCAATTAAACAATGCACATAGACCACTGTACGTTACGCAGTATTGTAAAACTATAAGCAAGATTTTATGTTGCTATTGTTGCTTTGTTAACCATGGTTATCATTCTTGAAATGATTATTTATGGGGACCTGAAACTTAAAATTCTGCTTTTAAAATGTTAATGACCCTTATCAAAGAATGCAGCTATCTGCTTCATGGGCAGTATATGTCACTTCTGGTAGCTGGCCTACCCGTATTGAAGAGAAAGGAGAAAACCGAAGTCAGAGAAAGGCTTAGCAGTGTCCTGGGGAGGAGAGTGAATGAATGGAGACTTAGTAGGTTCCCTCAGATAATGGGAACAGCTCATGGCTGCTTTGCTGGAGCAAGGTGATGGTGAGATGCAATATGACATCCCTCTCATGTGGTGATTCTCAGTATCTGGTGAACTTCCACACCAACTCAAAAGTCAGCTCAAGCATCAACTATTTTATATGGGTTCGGTTCCTTCTTCTCTGTATTCCCATAGCATGCTTATCTCTGCCTGTGCAGCTGTCACACTACATATACTCCATCCATCCATCCATCCATCCATCCATCCATCCATCCACTCATCCATCCATCCATCCACCCATCCATCCATCCACCCACCCATCCATCTATCCATCCATCCATCCATCCACTCATCCACTCATCCATCCATCCACCCACCCATCCATCTATCCATCCATCCATTCGTCCATCTACCCACTCATCCTTCTACCCATCCATCCATCCACCCACCCACTCATCCATCCATCCATCCATCCATCCATCATTCAATAAGTATCTACTTCATGTCTTTCATGGGCTGGGTACTGTGCTGTATACTGTCATTATATAGTTAGTTCATTCCCCTATTTCCTCCACTAGGCTGAGACTTCTCTGACCTTTTTTTATTCATGGCTGCATCCTTGGAGCTTAGCCTAAGGCCTGGTACATAACAGACACTCAGGAGATGGTGCAGCTGGTGATTAAGAGTATGGCAAGTCCTGCACTGTTGCTTAAGCCTTAAGCCTCATTTTCCTCATCTGTTATAATAATACCTATCTCTGTGATTCATGTAAGGATAAAAATGGCGTAGTCACATGAAACACTTAGAAAGATACCTAGGATCTTTTAAGTGCTATATAAATGATACAATCATAATTAATAAATTCCTTAGGCTTACACTCTCCGGCATAGGAGACTGGCCTGTCACAATGGATGGGGTCGGGGGGCTCATGCTTCCTCACCCTCCTTTCTCTCATCCCTCTCCATGTACCCCTCCCCACCAGTGTCCCCATGACCACATACTCCTACAGCAGCATCTTCCGGGCCCCTCTTGCCCAGGGCCTCAGCTGGGATCTCAAACTTGCTATGATCTCTGACAGACCTTCCCCATACCAGGTGTCATCTGTCCACTTCTTAGCAACTTTGTCCCTCTTTCTGTTCTCACATCAAGGAGTTACAGCATCCCAAGGGGTGAAACTCATATCCGAGCACAAAACACTTCACTGTAGAAGCAATACTGAAACTGTCTGGCCACGAACAATGTCCTTTCCCCAGGATTAATGTTCCCTTTTCATAACTGCTGATCAAATTAAGACTACAATGTGAGAAAGCAGAGAATGGCAGAGAGGAAACCACAGAGTACAGAGAATTCGCCCCCCTCCTCACCCCCACAGCCAACCACACAAGACGTGAGGCTAAAATAAAATTAAAGGGAGGGAGAAAGAAAGGGACCAAACTGATTAGGTGCTGGTATGCAGTTTAGAAAACCAGTTTAACTGAAGTAAAAAAAAAAAAAAAAAAAAGTGCTGTGGCGGTTTCTGTGATTGGATTTAAAAATTCTTCTTCTCAGATAAAATCCAGTTTGTCACTCTGCCACCCTCTGTCCTGCCTCCACGTCATCCTGATGCTGGATCAATCTCTCTGAATTCTGTCTCCTACCTCCATGGCCAGAATGACTGTGATGTTCAGTTGGTGACAGTCAGGATCCCAGGGTCACCAGGAAGAACTGTAACCAAAAACATGGGCTATAGGTCAGTGAAACATCGGTTTCATTTCAGATTCATCCCTTTTGAGTTCTGTGGCTTTGGGCAAGTTTTTGAACTTCTCTGAGCATATTTCCTCATCTGTAAAATGGGCTTAACACCTCTCTCATCTTAGAGTTCTGAGGATTGCATAAATATGTAGATTGCCCAGCACACCGTATGTAGATTGCCCAGCACACCGTACGTTCCCCACAATCAGTAGTTCCTTTCTCCTTGACACCTGAAGATGTTACTTTTGGTTGTGGTTTGAGCTCCTTTAAAATGCAAATCCCCATGAAAAGGATAACTCTGTAAGCAATTACCAGTTTTTTGCTCCTGAATAGATTTCAGGGTTTTTGGGGTTTTTTAAAAGATTTTATTTATTTATTTGACAGAGAGACAGCCAGCAAGAGAGGGAACATAAGCAGGGGGAGTGGGAATGGAAGAAGTAGGCTCCCAGCGGAGGAGCCTGATGCGGGGCTCGATCCCAGGGATCAGAGATCACGCCCTGAGCTGAAGGCAGACACTTAAAGACTGAGCCACCCAGGTGCCCCATCAGGGTTTTTTGTTTTGTTTTGTTTTGTTTTTCTAGAAAACAGGCTTTTAGAGAGGAAATGCAGCACAGATAGAATGTGATGGATCCAGAGTAAACCATGGGATCCTGGAAAGAACACAACTGTGGAGTGTGTAAGAATTATAGTCATGAGACCAGAAGCCCCAAGACAATCATACTTCCTTTAAAATCTTAGGAGTGCCTGGTATGTACTTCCTCTCTCCTGTCCAGGTATCCTCCCTCCCTCTCTTCCTCCTTCCTTCCTTCGTCTCTTTCTCTCTTCTTAAATTTCAATGTTGCAAATCACGGTGATCAGATTGTACAATGAAGTGAGTGAGAAGTTGTGAAAAGTGATCTGTTTGCTAAACTCAGGACAGAAATTGTCCCGGGTGACTGGACACAGCAGCTGTGGGCAGAGCCACGGCTGGAAGCCTTGCCTGTTTTTCTGATTCTTGTCTTTTTGGTCAACTTTCAGGTGCTACAGGGAGAAACATGTACAAACACACACGCACATACACATGCGTAAGCTTGCAACACAATGTATGACACCATTGATCAAGCTCTTCTCTATACCAGGCACTTATGTATATTATTTAGTTCTCAAAAATCCTGTATAAATTAGTCTCATTTCAATGAAAATTTTCAGAAATCCGATTCAAACAACTCACTGCAAAAAAGAGAAATTTTTGACTTTTGGAACCAAAAAATGTAGAGCTACAGCAGGATCCAGGGATTTAAATCTGTCTTTCTCCATCTCCCTTCTCTGTCTCTGTCAGGTTCATGCTTAGTTAGGCTTTCTCCAAGGCTTCCAGCAGCTTCAGGTCCCCAGTAATTCCCTAAAATATATTTAGTAGGAGTTTCATGTCCCAGCATGACCTTGAAACAGCTCCCACGGCCAAGGGTTGCAGTGTTCTGAAAGTCCAGGTGCAGAGCCCACACCCCCTCCCGTGAGGCTGAGGTGGGCACATCCCCTAAAACCACAGGTCTTGCGGGTGGAAAGAGTGCTCCTCCAAAGATAATTAAAGGTCTGTTACCAAAGAATAGAAATGGATGCCCAGGCTGGTGAAGATAAGAGACATTCATCCATACCTAGTTCTCCAAGAGGTAGGGCTGTTTTACAGATGAAGGACTTGAGCCGGTGAAAGAGATTAACTGACCTGCTCAAGGTCACAGAGCTGGCCAATGTCAGAGCCAGGACTGGAGCTGACACCCGCCAAGCTCAGGGCTCCTACTTTTACCCAGAGCTATGCTACATTAACTAGAGGTAGACAGACAGTGAGTGGAACAGTTAAATATTGGATGGTCTCTAGATTGAGAAATCTCATTGTTTTGTTGTTTTTAAAGACAATAAGACAATCTGAAATGAGAGTCCCTTCTGCCTCCACTATGTTAGATTCACCCTTTCCTCATTTCTGCCTTCTGGACCGATAATGGCTCTTCCTAGCCATACTTCTTGACAGGCAGAGCCTCTATGTAAATAAATTCTTATTAGTAAATTTGGGGGCATATTTATCTGCTTCTAGCTTAAAAAAAAAACAAAAGAAGCAAGAAATTCTTCTCAGCAATGTCAGTCTTGTCAAACTGAAATGTGTGGAAATCTGTGTGTGGCAGCCGGGGGTCCATCGCGGGGATAGATTTTTTTTAAATTTATTTCTACATTTGTGTTAAGGTCAGTGTATTCATTTCACAGTAGGGAAGGATGAATTTTGACATTTTTATAAGGGTGATTGATTGGTTTGTGTCCATTTGTGAGACTCAACATGGCAAGAGGCCATGGCTAATGGAAGAGGAAAGGAAAAAAAAAAACAAAAACCAAAAACAACTATTTTTGTCAGAAGTCTGCCTATCACCATTTTGGAAGCTGCCCAGAAATGTTGGATATGGACACAGATCTGAACAGAAGATAGAAAAGTGTTCAACA
Organism: Ailuropoda melanoleuca; assembly: GCF_002007445.2. Classification (NCBI taxonomy): domain Eukaryota; kingdom Metazoa; phylum Chordata; class Mammalia; order Carnivora; family Ursidae; genus Ailuropoda; species Ailuropoda melanoleuca. Next base: position 67,487,377 of record NC_048232.1, read on the forward strand.
CACATTAATTAAGGTACAAAGGGAAAGTTATTGACAAGGATTTCATTTGACATATGAATCCCGGTCATCTTGAGATAGAGTTCTCCATCTCCCCTGTCCCTTACCCCTTGCTGATAAACCTGCATTGCTCAAAAGGAAACACTGCAGAGGACTGAAATCCTCACAGAAGGGCAGCATGCTAGACCTTCTGCCTAGAACCCTCTTGCCCACACTTCATGGTCTCCATTTAAATTCAATTTACATGGACATTCCTTTGGGATGCAGGAGGCTTCCTTAGCTTCCAGACTGTCTGTATACCCTGCCCCTTGGCTTTTACATGATGGTAATCAGAGCACTCATAGCTACTCAATGGTTGTCTTCCTAGCTGGACTGTAAGTCTGATGAGGCTCAGTGGCTTGTGTATCTGCTCATCATTGCATCTCATGCATTGAGAATAGGGAATCATTTATAGAAGGCATTACCAAATATTTTCCAAAAGAGTAAATGAATTTCAGTGTCTGCCTTTGGAGCTGTAGCACAGAACCATGCTTTCATTTTGAGGAGATGTGCCCTGGTTGATATTACTCAGCCACACTCTGGTGCCATGGGTGAGGAAACAGACTTACTAAATCAACATGATTTTTCGAGAACCCATAGAACCACGACCAAACCGTACTATGTGTGCTTCTTATTTGGTTAGGTTATTGCTAAAGAATAAGCAGAAGGAAGGGGGTGAGCATAAATGTTATGTTACAGCTCTGAACACTGATTCCTTCCCTTCTCAGCAGAGATGAGAGCAAGCTGCATCTCAATTAATAGATCATCGGTAGGAAGTCATGAACATTTCACTGGAAAGCATTTCTCTATGCAAAAAGTATACAGTTCCTTGGTAATTCACCACATTTTTCTGTGATGACCTCACTGAGTGTCTAATCACAGGGAAATTTCCATATTGACTCCAGGACTGCTGATCCCTGGGAATCCATGTACTTTGGGCTTTGTTTTGGAGCATTTGAAGTCAGAAGACCTCTGTGTGGATGTCATTGCTGGTCATCCCAAAGTCCTAAAGCTGACCATTCCAATGGTGATGGTCTTAGGTTTGGGCATTCCATGATTTCAGTTATGTTCTCACAGGGCGGTAGGTGGAAATCACTTGGTTCTGTTGGCTACACAGGCAGTTCCTGAAATAGTTAATAAAGGACATTGTCCAGGGATTCACTGGGATCAGTAATGCCTACAAGAGTAGTCTCAAATGTTGCATTTTCTGTTTTGGGATTTATCTTGCATACTTGCATATCTTGCATAAAGGGATGAAGTTATTAACTTATAGATGTTTCCTGCCTGTTGCCTTACCACTCTTTTCCCCAAAAGAAACTCTGGTTTTGTGAATCAGTTTTATTCCTTTCTCTGTTCTAAAAATTCCCAGAGTGATTCTTTGGACTTCTGTGTTGCAGAATCTGAAAAGTAGGGTAGAGTAGAAAACACCTAATCCAGGAGGTGGTTTGTGGTTGCAAAATAGGCTGATCAAAGTGCTCTCAGGAGTTGAGTAAACGGGAAGAGTATGATGAGTAGGGAGCACATTCATGCATTCACACATGCCTTATAGGGTAGGATGGAGGTGCAAAGGGAGATGAAATGGTGTGATGATGAAAGGAGTTAGAAAGTCCCAGAAATTATAAGATATTGGAAAAGTGGTGACTAAGGTCACCTATAACAGCTTCTGTGAATTATGTATAGAAGTCTGCTTAATGATTTTCAAGAGACATGAGGATGGCTGGAATTTCTATTCAGACCACCCTTCTTAGCTTAGAGCTCTACAAGTAGGTCAGGACCCAAACACATAGACTGGGCCCAAAGCATACCTGCAACTTTCCACACGTGTCATCAAAATAAATGGGCTTCCTCCATGCCTTGTTTCAGGCCCTTCTGGAGGATTCTTTCCCATATTTCAATGCCCTCCGATCCATATACCTCCTTCCAGCTCTTCACACTTGAACCAACCTTGGGATTCACCTCTAGACTAACTTGAATGCGAAACCTACAATGGTGATGGGTATCCCAACTGTGAACCTTCTCTTATTTTTCCTAATGAGTATAACTAAGAACATGAAACCAATGCTTGTCACTCAGGATCAGACTGCTGCTGACCAGCCAGGGATCTGTACATGAGCTGACCCTGGAGTCGGCTTGACAAAGTCTATGGATCTCATCCTTGATGTCTGCTTCAAACGAACATCATGGGTTTGCCCCAATAACCTGTTCCAGTGCTGCCTTCCTGAACATAACCTAAACTTCCGGGACTATGTTTTACTACTCCATCCTCAATCATCACTTAGAAAGAAGTGTATTCCCAGTGCACAACATGCTTTGTGCCCTTTTCTAAATGCGCCCTTTTCAAAATTCAAAGGATAGTTAGTCGTGCATGTATTTTTCAAAGGTTTAGCCAGCCCCACTCCTGTCTTCTTCAATAGAACAACCCTTCCTCCTTCTCCAAATTGTTTATTTCTCCCTTCACTTTTCACCTATAAACACGGATTCTACCATTCCACCTTCTGCCCAGAAGTGCTGCTGTAGGCCAAAGGGGGAGAGCAAACCAGAAGAGAAGCTTCTCTTTCCAAGATTCAGTATTTGATACACAGTAGGTGTCCAGTATATCATTATGGAATGAACAGTTCTGCTTCAAAGATTCCTTGGGACCGTGTCTCTCACAGTATCAGGTGGAGTAAAGAGATAAGTTATTTAATTAACCTACTTATAAATTGCTCAGCAGTATTGCCTAGGGTTTTATTCATTCAAACAATGCGATCTTTCTAGGCCTCAGGCTACATTTGGGGCCATGGTCTTCTTCGTACCTCTTTCCTGTGGATAAAGAACTTGCATTTGGGTAAGTTGAAGGCTTTGGTTTAGATGGGCTCTATCACATTTTACTTGTGTGACTTTAGAGAAATGATCCAACCTCACAGACTCTTATCTTGCCCATCTGAAAAGTGGGGATAATAATGCCTTTCTCACAGAGTTATAACAAGAAGGAAATGAGCTAAGAAAGCATGGCATATGGTGAATATTCAATAAATGGGCCCTGCTGGTATTGATTGATTCACTGAAGAATCTATTCTGGAAAATTAGGAGTTTTGAGTAGATAAGTTAGCATAGATTCATGAGAGAGAAAGAACCAAAACTTTCTTTTTATTTTTATCACAAGAATGTTGCTCCTACCTCCCTCTGCAACTCATCAATTCTGTTTTGAAACAGTCTCACTGCTGGAAAATTCAGGCTCACCTTACTCAGGCAGGGGCTAATTTCCTCTGTAGAAAATAACTTCTCATAATCCTCGGCAGAATAGCTCCTCACAGCTTTGGAGGCCATTAGTTGACATAAAGCCTCCACAAAGTAAAATTTTCATTTCGTCCAATGTGTTTGTTGTTTTCCTAGGCATAATGGAAATAGGTCTGTGGTCCTGAGTCCTGCATACTGGGCCATTGCCCGTAGAGGAAAACTATCACTAATTAGCACCTTTGTGCTGGCCTGTGGAAGGGCTGCTGTGTTTTTTTGCTGCTTTCATCCCTTTGGCAAACGTCTCTGGAAGGCTAGTCGTAAATGCTAATGAAATCACAATTTCTGTTGGAAGATGCTGTCCCAGAGCATCTGAAAGCTCAAACACTCTCTTTGCTGTGTGATCCATTGTCATGTATATTAATATGCTTTCGAAACCTTTTTATATAATTTAAAATCTATTTAAAGGGCATTTGTCCAAAAGTAAGGCATTGCCTATGATGTTTCTCCCTTTTCCATCAATCAGCAGGGACAACTCAGCCTAATCGTCTGGTGTGGGTAGAATACATTGTCTTTATCCTTGGAGTTTCAGCGTGCTTTGGTGATAAGAACCACATAAATACATAGGTGGATTGATGCAAACTGTCAGTCTCGCAAGAGGGATGTAAATACGAATACCTACAACAGTCTGATACAACTGTTTCCAGTGGTACGCTTCCTCCGAGCTGGGGCTTTGATGGGACCGAGTGCCCACCAAAACCGGAAAACCAAACACCAGAAACAAGCAAGATAAGAACGCTAACATTTTACATTTCATATTCATTTCCCCAGTGAAGAAGTCAATCCGCTTCCTGACCCCTAGCAAAAATGTCGACGGAATCAGGCTTAGAGATCACACACACATCCTAAGACTCTGTTTGAGGAGAAGAGAAAGAGAAGAGAAGAAAAAATTCCCCCTCGTTCATAAATGACCAGGACATCAGTGGGACGCTCTCTGAAGAGTGGATCGGTCTGCGCTCCTTCTCCAACATTTTCAGTCCCAGCTTCCCGGTCTATTTTAATCCGCGGTGTTCTCGGGTCTCTTACACCCCCATCCCCTCACTTTCTCCGTGAGTACACACTCGTGTCTGAGGCTTCGCAACAGAGTTGCAGGTCTCGACAGTGTTTCCCATCACAGTGTGAGAATTTTCTATTTTCCCAGGCCCTCGAGATCAGCTCTGTCTTTTGTGAGAAGGAGGCTTTTAAAAGACGGCTGAAGAGGATGAGAGCGGCCGGCTCATCTAGGAGGGGCCGCGCTTGGGCTGCCAACCGCGGCCTCAGCCCTGCTGCAGCTCCGCTCTGGAATAGCCTGTTTCGAGGGGCTTGGCTTAAGCCTGTGGAAATAAAAAAGACTTTTCAATTTTACCTGTCCCCGGGATGGGCCCGAGTTACCATTCAGCGAGCACAGGAGGCCCCAGCCAAGAGGAAAACCCACAAAACTTATTTTAATTGAGCAGCGGAGTCCCACGGCACCACGGTTCCAACAAGGTCAGACGAATGCAGCCCGTCCTTTCTTGGCCCTCTGCTATCTCCTTGGTTTATTTATATATTCAATAACACCATGAGCAGCAACTGGAACTCTCCTCTTCTCGGGACTTCGGTGCCAGCAGTAGACTTCTGGGCAAGAGTTTCTGCTCATCCGGCGATAAGATTGCTGTCCAGGTTAAGTAAGGAGACTGTTGTCATGTGTGTCATAACAAGGGAAAACCATTATGCAAAATCAATATCGCCTTAAATACAAATTACTCTAATTAGGTTGGGACAATGGAGGGACTGATCTGTGAAGACGTGAACTACCTTATTGCGATGATTATTTATCCTTTCAAAATAATCTTCCATTAGGTGAGTCAAAGACATTTTGGAAGTCCTCCCTTATACCCCAGAGCCGACTTCCCTTTACTTCTCTGCTCTTTGGGCTGTTGCTGCAGGACTAATATATCGTAAGAAGATTATTAGGGGTGGCCTAGGAATTGGGAGCCGGCATTAAAAAGAGCTCAGACTGTCCCTTTAAGTCAGTTGTGAGATAGCACAGTGAATGGGAGGACGAGGGGCTTTTATTGTGTGGCTCTGTGGGAAGCGATACAATGGAAAGAACATTAGTATTATTTTTGGCTTAGGTTGCAGTAAAATTAATCTTCATTTCATTGTGCTGAAGAGAGCAAGCAAACCAAAGGCCTCTATCAGAAGCATTACTTTCTATACGATAACACTTTGGAATAAAATCTTCTTTTTGGTGGTGACGGATTTCCTCATATAAAGATTTTTGAGTTTTTGCCCTGAGTAAGAAGCAATGCAATATATGTAATCAGAAAATGCAAAAAGAAACTCATAGGTGACCATTACTACCTACTCTTGCTCGTGAAGAAAAACTTAATGAAAATGATATTAATGTAAAAGCCTTCAGCGGTGTTTATAACTCTGTTCTCCAGTGGAAACCACGAATGTGCTTTGAACTGGAGACTAAAACATTTAAACATTTAAAGTTCTCCACAATCTAAAAGGAAATAATGCACGACGGCTCCTTGGCATGGCAGTTCGGCTGATGGAGTGAAGGGTTAGCCTTACTGCAGCCGTGGAAGTGGACGAGGCTCCAGCACGACTATTAAGAGTGCTAGGTGTTTGATCTCGGTCGTGAATAGCATAAGACGAGCTAAGGAAAGAGAGGGCCCTGGAAGAAGGCTACGTGCTGTAGGCACATACTTACACTTGAGTGTGGATGTGGTAGGCAGCTTCTGAAATGGCCCCTAATTATCTCGCCTCCTGGTTTCCTGCCCTTGTGTAATCTCCTCCCCTTGAGTACAGTGACTCAATTCTAATGAATAGTATATGGCAGAAAGGACAGGATGTTACTTCCAAGATTCGTTTACAAAGACATGGTGACTTCTGTCCCACTTGCACTCCCTCTGGTACTGCCTGCTTGTTTGCTCTGATGAAGCCAGCTGCCATCTTGGGAGCTATCTGTGGAGAGCTCAAGTGGCAAGGATCTGAAGGTGGCCTCCAGCCAATAGCCGGAGGAACAGAAGCCCTCAGTCCAACAACCAGCAAGGAACTGAATCCTGCCAACAACCATGTGACCGAGCTTGGAAGCAGCTCTTTCCCCAGGAGAGCCTCGAGATGACTACAACTCAGGCCGACACTTTGATTACTGCCTGTGAGACATGCTGAGCCAGTGGACCCAGCTAAGCTGCACCTGGACTCCTGACTCACAGACACTGTGAGATGATACATGTTGTTCTAGGCACTAAGTTTTGGGGTAATTTTTTTTACACAGCTATCTATAATGAATAAATTGAAGAGCTGAAAGTTCTATCAAATCAGGCATCACTTCTGGAATGACTCAAGCCTTGCTATTGCTCTTTTCTAAGCATAAAAGCACACAATAACCATCTTGTTTATGGCTGAGCACCCCTTTTTGCTCTTTTTCTAGCCACTCTCAGGTACTCCACTGGGTTAGGGTCTGGTTCTGATCATTGTGGTGCTGTATATGATCCCTGGAATTTTCCGCCTTTTTTTTTTTTTTTTTGATGGCTGATAGAGCCAATGATCACATGGGTCATGATGATGAAGAAAAGTTACCTCAGATGGAAAACCATCTCCTTTCCAAAGTTCTCAAGAATTTGATTGCAATTCCACAGCGGTAAAAGCATCAGACCAAATCCAGGGAGTTCAACTTAACAATTGAAAACCTCCTTCATTATCTCCTTGACAGCTGTGTATCTTGTGCCCACCAAATGGAAGGCACCATGCCAGGTATCTGAGGAACACCACAATAAATAAAATAGTCCCTGCCCTCTATGAATGTCCAGTGTAACCAGAAATATAGACATATCCATAAACAATTCTAATATGAAGGTAGAGCAAACATCTGAGTGAAGTACTCTCTGGCTATGTCTAATTAAATGACTAAGAGAAAGAAAAGTTTGGGCAAATTATTTTCCATGGGACTCTGATAACTTTGGGACAACTAGAACAGGTTTTTTTTTTTAATCAATGGGATTTAATTTTTCTGGGGGAAGTTGAATGGGAGGGGACTCAAACTTAAGGTATTGGTATACCTCTGACAAAGGATGTCGCTTGAGCCACATTGTCATGCGATGATCATTGTGTAACCTCCAGAAAACCTGATTAAATGCCAAAGCTCAGGATGACTTCTGAGTATAAACTGGGATTAATCTCAATAAATATTAGAGAAGAAAAGATTCATTAAATTTAAAAGATATTATCCCAATATATAGTGAGTATAACTTGAGATGGGAAATAGAATGGCAGTTGAATATTGCCCAGGATATAGTATGATCTTGGAGCTAACTTAATTAATATCCTATTTCTCCCACTTTTAGTAACTTTGGAGAGCAACAAGTAAAATGTCATTGGCTCTAGTTCCTGGAGCACAAAATAACAGAGGTAAATGTCATGGGAGCCCAACTTTCCTGCTATTACCTTGTTTTCCTTCTCCAAGGAGGCAGTCAGGCCTGTCATGGAAAATGGGCTTGGGGTATAAATTGCCATAGGTTAACAGGATAAAAAGATGGAAAATAGAAGAGCAAGGGTTACATTTCTGTCCCCCATGGTCAGGTCATGTGCCCACTCCTTCTTTAATCCTAAGATAGAAAATACTGATAGTATTGGAAGGATCATGAGATGCCGATTAGATCTCATTTACTGGATGGTATGTTTGTTTCGTGTTAAATTGTCACACGTATACCTCAGACCCTTTTCCACTTCCTCATTTCTCTCTGTGACTGGGGGTTAGGTTGAAGAGGGTTTTGAGCCAAGACCTGCCACAAGCAATCCCCACTGTCTTGCCAGTACTCTTTCTCTTCATTACATACTTGGAAATTCTTTTGGGACTTAGTTGAGAGAGGCTCTCCTTAGGCCCAGGGACTAATCTACAAGCTTCAACCAAGTATTACCACAGTTCTGAATTGGGGCATAATGCTTTGGCTCAATGGATGATTGACACCTTTTTTATTTGGCTGTTGGTCTCTATGTATGTGTGTATGTATGTATGTGTATTCCTTCAGACTTTCAAATCTGCTGTCATGAAGATGTGCAGTGCTGTGGAGCTTTAGGGAATAAGGAAATTCATTTTGATAAGAAAGTTTAGGAAGACTTCACGGAGATGTGAGGTGATTCTTGAAGAACTGGTATTTGGTTGAGTAGATACGAAGGGTCAGGGCATTCCAACCTGTTTCAACTTTAGCAGGATAGCTCTGGTGGCCATGTGGAGAATGTATTAATGTTGGAAGCAACTAGAGGTATTAAGAGGCTGTTATCACAGTTCTGAGACAATCCTTGTAAGATATAAAGAATGATGTTCTACAAAGAGTGTGTGATGTCATCAGAAGTGGCATGAAATGAGTCATTTTTTGAGAGAAGAGACATCTTTGAAACATCTCAAACTTGTGATTTTAAGATAGATCTTAGGCTAGAAGAACATGAACTGTGTTTAAAGCATTGTATTAAACAGAAAAGTGTGATAAAAAGGAAACAGAATGCTTGGAAACTTCCTTTGAGGAGACTTATATATAACCTATTCATACAGAAAATGCCAAATGTTCAAAATGAATGAAAAGCACTTCTGAAATAATTCATCTTATAAGTACTAGAGATGTGGTTCTTCCATTGCCAATTTTGAATTGTGAAGAACAGTACTGACAGGAGATGGTGAAGCAGGGAGAGCTGAGAATGAATGTACTGGTATGCTCAAACATGTTCAAGGACACGGAACAGTACATTGAATTGTTGAGGATTATTTATTTTCATTCCTGGGCATTGTACTTGCCCATGAAGATTCAAAGCTTAACAATAAAGGGTTCCTACCCATAAGAGTCTTAAATCTAGTGTATGTCATCTGGGAGAAGCAAGTTCTAAACAACTTTAAGATGAGGTACATCAGTTCATGGAAAGAAATGGGTTGTTTGTTCCTGCTAGGAAAAGAGGATTGTTAAGTGGAAAGGATGTAGAAGTGACTAGTACATTCCTTTAGTAGGAGATGAAGTTTACAAAGAATCAAGGCTAGATGTTAGCAGATTTATTGGCCACACTGAGGACATTGGTAGAAGTCTTGGTGTTAGGTAGGTCATTACACGTGAATAGCAAGTGGTTGCTTTCTAATGAAATCTAAAGGATGCTGAGAACATTCCCTCTTGAACTAAGAACATCCTCTTTGAAATGGACCATTACTTTTCATAGACAATAAACTCTTAACGCGTGACTACCTAAGAAAAACTAACATATTAAACTGGCCTTCGATCATTCACACCTCTACTGGCACTTGAGATAGTATAATGCTTTTTTTTTTTTCCTTCCCTGAGGTCAAGAGTTTTCAGAAGCCAGGAGAAGACTGAGAAAAAAAAAATTAGAAGTCATGGGTATTGCTCAAGGGAGATATCCTGACTTGGGCACCTTAGGAGAGCTCACTCCATAAAGAAGAATCTACTTCCTCTTGATGGAAGAGATTCCATCAAGATTGACGGAACTGAGCAGAGGTGGATTAGAAAGTTAAAGAAAAATGGAAGTGAGAGATGAACCAAAGTTTGCCCAAAAAATCTCTATAGGAGGAACACAGAAGAAGCACTAGTCAAGATGCCTCTCTTATTAGAATCATAACCCTGAAAGAAAAGTCAACATAGATGTTGCTAATTGACCTCTGCTACCTAGTCATCAGTGATAGTCAACTAATGGGTTGTCATCTCTGGATAGGGCAAGCCAGGACAGCTGTGGGTGGTATTGGGCCTGGCCAGAGGGTCAGGAAAGACAGAAGCAATATGAACAAAATACCACAACTGGGGGTTCTGTTAGTATAGTGGAGAGGTCAGCAAAGTTTTTCTTTAAAGATCTACCTATTAAATGTTTTAAGGTTTGTGGGCCATATGGTCTGTATTGCAAATAAGAAACTCTTTTTATCATAGTGTGGAAGTAGCCACAGACAACACAACAATGCATGAAGATGTTTGTATTCTAATAAGACTCAATTTACAAAAATAATATAAGTCAGATTCAGCCTATAGGTCATAGTTTGCCAACCCCTGGCATAGAACAAAGTATCCTACTGCTATGTATGTATGTATGCACAAATAAATAAAATTTAAACATATAGATGATAGATAGATGATAGATAAATAGATAGATAGATAGATAGATGATAGATAGATAGATAGATGATAGATAGATAAAAGTAACCACGCCCAGGTTCAGCACATCCCAGATGACCAGTAGATAAGGTGAAGAGTCCAGAATCAGGATGTAGGCATCAGAATTGGTAGGATGGCCCAGACAGCTACTGTGTCTAACATCTGGTAGTACTTCTTGTTCCGAGTCCAGAAAGGCCAAGAGAAAATGGGTGAGGATGGAGACCAGGGGAAATCTCAAGATGAATACCTAAGAAGCTAGTGAGGAGGAGAGAGGGATAATTTGGTTCAAAGGGAAAACAGCATATAACCAAGTATTCTATATGAATGTTAAGTATCCTTCTCTATGGACAGATAGGGGCTGACAGATATGATTTTGGCTGGATAATGCTTCACAAGCAAAATGGCGCCAGGCTAGAGATCCTGCCCATTCTAACAAGCAGTGATTTCTCATGCCTCTATGTCCCGCAGCCCAGGAGTTCAGCCCCCTCACCAGAAGTGCATTTATTGATATTCCACATGGTTAATTTGTTTCTAAATTTCTTCATAGAATTCAAAAGAACAGTTTGATTTGGGACATTCCATTTATACTCAGAGAATGAGACTGTAATTCATCTTTTATGCCTTTCTGCCTCGCATGCCAGATAAAACTCAAATTGCCATTCTTTGTTCAGAACCAAATGCCATCTTGAAATTGTTTATTCTTATTGTTTAAAATAATTTTTATTCTAGATGGCTCTTCTATCTCAAATAAACAATACACATTTTAGAAATTAAAAGTCAGATTATTTTTTCAATGGCAGTAATTTTGTCTAGGGCAGAAATTGTTTTGTCACATTGGGATGTCTCAATATTTTCTATAATATTTTTTTCAGAGAATGCTAGATGGAGTGTTAGACAATTATCCAAAATCAGAGTCCTGGTTCTAATTCTGCCACTTATTAATCTGTGTAATCTTGGGGAAATTGTCTAATTTCATTTTGTTGCTTCTCTTTTTCATCCTTAGAGGAGAATAGAGATACTATTTCTTATTTTAGCTCTCTAGTAAGATTTTGTAACAATCTGATGACTTAATATGTGCAAAAGTATACTGTAAATTATAAAGCTGTAAGAATGGTAGGTATTACTATTGATTAAGAATTTTTTTGTTCTGGGGCACCTGGGTGGCTCAGTCAATTAAGCATCTGCCTTCGTCTCAGGTCATGATCCCAGGGCCCTGGGATGGAGCCCCATATCAGGCTCTCTCCTTAGTGGGGAGCCTGCTTCTCCCTCTCCCTCTGCCTGCCACTCCCCCTGCATGTGCTCTCTCTCTCTTTCTGTCAAATAAATAAGTAAAATCTTCAAAAAAAATTTTTTTGGTTCTTATTTTGTACCAGGAACTGTGCAATGGAAAAGGGATATAAAAATGAAAAACACTGGTCTCTTCTCTCCAAAAGCTAACTATATCAAATAGATAATTATGATAGCTAACACTTTTACAGTATTCACCATGTTCTAAAAACTCTATATATGTTTCATTTAATCTTTACGGTATAAATAAGTACAATCATTGTTCCCATTTTAAGAGGAGAATTATAACACAAAGAGGGGTTAAGTAATTTTCTCAAGCTCGCACAACTAGTAGGTGGCTAAGCCAGGATTCCAGTCTAGGATGTCTGATTCTACCATCCATGTGCTTCACCATGACACTATACTGAATATTAGGGCCGCAAATACTTAACTGGAAATGATTATAAAGCCATTACTGATTTAGAAAGCAAATAATTAGGAGAAATAAAAGTGGGGATGGCCAGAGGGAATAAATACTTCCCCAGGTGTGTACTATGGAATGCAAGTCACGTAGATGTTCTGCGAACAAAATTATGTAGTAAGAAGTTTGGAAGACATTTGATCCTCATCAGTGCCTTACCACATGTTAGCCTGGTAAAGTCCTGCTTAGAGGTCCCGCAGAAAAGAAAAATCTATGTCCTTTTGTTTGGTCCAGTGTTTCCCAAAAACGTGTCCTCAGGATCCTTTTTTACCAATCTAGTTAACTGAGTTCTGCTGAATATAGTGCTTCCTTGAAACACTGGTGTAGAACTTACCTTTAAACAAATCTGTCGTAGAATAGAAGGATACTGATTTAAAACACCTAATGTGAATGAGGAAGGTTTCTAGCAAGGGGCAGAGGAAGGAATTGCTAAAGGGCCTGTGGGCACAGCTGGTCTTACAAACTATCCATTGCTCATCACGCCAGTTGGTGTAGTTACGAGATCATCTGTAGCTACACTCAGCCACTGTAGAGGAGGGGCAGAGCGAGGAGAAGTTTGGGTTGATCCAGGATTGAAGACTGGCAAGGCAGATGAGGTAGAAGGTAAGAAGGGAGGAAATGAATTCACTGTTTGTATTTCCAAAGGAAAGACAAAATGGTGGTAGGTTTCCTTTACATTGTGCAATCCTTAAAGTGACAAGCCTACAGTCTTCGGAAATGTCATCATAGAAGTAACTTGACAAAGAAGACAGAGAGGCGTGTATTCATCAATTTTGAGGGGAAGATGGCTCTCTCCCTAAGTTAATTTGGTGTCCCTTACACATTCCCATTAGAGTTATGACTAAGACTTTAGAAACTGGTACTCAGACATCTCTACCTTTATTCCTACTAGTTGCAGTAACTGTACTCTGTTATATTAAAGTTCATTGATTTTTCTTGGACTTTAAATGGGTGTTTTATCCATGCAGAGCTTTGTAACATCATGCATTGGCCATTTGGAAAATGTCAGTTCAAGGAGATATGCAGATCTTCCAAATGTTTATAATATTTCATTATACAGTATAAAATATCACATTTATTAATATCACCTTGATCTTGTCAAAAGTCTTTAAGTTTGGGAAAGCTGTCAAGTTCATAGCAGTCAATACAAGTTTTCCAAAATTATAATTTTTGCTTGAAAGCTCAACATTTTATCAACAACAAGTACTGTCAGTATTTTCCTTGAAATGGCAGGTTGCCTTAGGGTGACCAACCATCCCACTTTGCTCAAGATTGAGGGGTTCCTGGGAAAGTGCTAGAACTCCAGCACTAAAACCAGGCAAGTCCCTGGCAAACCTGGATGAGTCACCCTAGGTCCTTTTTTTTCTTTTCTTTTCTTCTCTCTCTCTCTCTTTTTTTCTTTTCTTTTCTTCTGTTTTCTCTTTTCTTTTCTTTCCTTTTTTTTTTTTTTTTTTTTTTTTTTTTTTTTAGAACTTACAACCTGAGATCAAGACCTGAGTTGAGATCAAGAATTGGAAGTTTGACCAAGCCACCCAGGCACCCCAGGTTCATTCATTTTTGAGAAAATATCCACCAGCTACTCAAGTCAAAGCAACAATTGTTTGTCAGTCATTCTTCCCAGCAAAGGTCATATTCCAAAACAAGAGCAACTAGTTCAACTAGCAAATCAAAGAATCACACAAGTGCTGTTCTCTGGGGTAATCATCACTCTTCAGGAGGCAGTAGATGTGCTCTGTGGGGGGGTGCCTGGGTGGCTCAGTCCTTAAGTGTCTGCCTTCAGCTCAGGGCATGATCCTGGCGTTATGGGATCGAGCCCCACATCAGGCTCCTCTGCTGGGAACCTGCTTCTTCCTCTCCCACTCCTCTGCTGTGTTCCCTCTCTCGCTGGCTGTGTCTCTCCCCATCAAATAAATAAATAAAATCTTTAAAAAAAAAAAAAAAGATATGCTCTGTGGGTCTTTCCCATTTTGTCATACAGTTAAAAAGACATGTACCTAAGGGATAATGTTTAGTAAAGATATTAATTTATACTGCTCATTCAAGGCATTCCTAAATAAAACTGGCATTTTTATAGTAAGCATGTAGCTATGAAGAATAGCCGAAGGACCACTTGTTGGGTGCATTGCCCTGATTCATGCTTAGGAGTAAGCAGTTTGTCCCACCATGGCATTCGCACCATGTGGGCAAATGTCAAGATAAGGGGAGGAGGCAAATAATGACTTACTGTATTATGACTATAGTTTCAATCTCATGGATGGCCTGTTCCCAGGGGTCAAGAACTGTACTTTGGGGAGCCCTGTGCTGGGGCATAAGCCTTGCCGGAGGTTCATGCACCTGCCTTCATGTGAACCCAGAATTACCATCCTATTTTCTTCCCCTCCAAGGGTCTTCCCACAGTTTGAGACTTTTTTCCTTTTAAATTCTGAAAGCACACAAATTTTGAATATGCCTTCTTTCCTTCTTTTTGATAATGGACTGATGACCCTGTGCTCACACTTCTGAATAAAGTTATTTTCAGTGATTTAAAAGCCTCTGTCTTCATCTTTCTGAGAGAATCTGCCTTCTATGACTCCAACATAGTTTTCTGGCCCATCCATTTAAAGAAAAGTGAACATAAAACAAATTTAATCTCCATTGGGTTATCATCCTGCTACATATTTTAATACACTCTAATTTCTTAGTAGTTCTAACCAAGGCAGAAAACTCTCTTTGAAAAGAGAAGAATGGACCTATTTTCAAATTAGTGAAAGTGCTGGGTTTTTGTTATTTCACTACAGATATTAACAGATTTTATTTTGGGCTGTAACATATACTTAAGACTTGAGATTGATATTGCCAGTAAGAAACCTCAGCTGGAATTATAAAAATAATGACATCTTGTAACCTTGAGGCCTCTGCATAGAAACAAGGCTTTGTAAAAAGAAGCAGAATCTGAGCCACTTTTGCTCAAGTCTGAGAGCTGTTCAGGGTTCTTATTATCTGTCAGAACATCTGCCATAGGCTGATGAAGAATGAAATAACTGTAGTATAGTGGTGACATTTTGCCACATTTAGGGCTTGAGATAGCTTTTTTTAACCAAAAAAAAAAAAAAAGAAGAAGAAAAGAAAACAAAAAAGAATAGATAAAAAGAAGTCCGAGACAAGATTGACAAGTAGACGTATTCCCCGGAGACGTACATTGCTATTCTTTGGAGTCAGAAACATAAGCCAGAATTAATTTGTCTACATAGTTCTACTTTCATTTTGTGTGGCATTTTACAGTTTATTAAACATTTAACATGCACACTCTTATTTCTCTTCACAGCATTCATAAAGTAGTTCTTTTTTTTTTTCCTCCCCATCTGACCAGGGAAGCCAAGGCTGAATGATTTGCCCAAGTTCACATCACAGTAAGAATCCTACCTATGCCTGTGGACCTAGAATGCAGTGTCCATCCAGTGGGCAGCAATGGCTTTACAGAAACCTGGATGGTGGAGAGGAAAAGGTGGGGGTGGGTGGAGAAATTAAATATGGCAGATGGAAATCACTTGCTCATCTCTGCTAGTTCTTTGCACTAGACTGCTGGTAATGCGGCACCATTCCCCTTCTAAGCCTCTCCCCGCAGGGAGCACAGTTAACAGAATCCCTTGCCGGAGTACTGTCAGGCTAGATGGAAGGTAGAAGAGAAACAGACATGATTTTATAAGTCCTGTAGCAAGAACATGCGGAGATGGAGCCTCAGTGGGTTGGTGGTTTCTAGGTGGTTTGCAGTGTCGCACCTAACTCAGGGTGGTAAAATCAGCAATGGCTACAGATGGTTTCCTGCGTTTCCTGCGACTTCCTGCCTCTGAAGGCTAATGATGAGCTTGAGAACAAGCAGAAGTTTTACTTGACCTTTGAAACGCTAGTCCTGACCACAGTGTTCTAAACATAGATACTTCCTAAATTAAATTCCTTTGTGCTGGAGATACCTGAGTGGCTTATTATTTTCTAAAGAGTACCAACTGATAAATTCCTGAACCCCACAAAAATGGCATAAGTTAAGAAAAAAAAATCAAGCTTAGGAATAAGGAGAATATGAGTTAAAATAGCAGCAGAGGTAACAGGTTTTTTTTTGGAAGATAAAGGAAGTGATAACTGACAAATCGGAGAGGAGAAAACCAAAATCAAGTACATGTCATGGTGAAATGCTGATAAGAAGTAAGTTGACTCATACTGTCCCACAGATTCCTGGAAAGTTTCAGGAATAGAAGTCACAGGGGAATTTTGAAGTTGGTAGTGCAAGATGAGTTAGCAATAGGTGGATTGCTAGAAAGTGTGTTTAAGAATGGTTTAGGGGCTGGAAAACTTTTTCTGTAAAGGGCCAGATAGTAAATATTTTAGGTTTTGTGCACCATCTATCTGGCACAACTACTGTAATGCAAAAGCAGCCGCGGACAATACTTAAATGATGGACATGACTGTTCAACAGAACTTCATTTATGAAGAACAGGTGACAGGTCAGATTTGGCCCGGGGGCCCCAGTTTGCTGGGCCTTGTTTGGATCATTAGAACCTTTCATTGTCTTGCATGTTTCTTCCTGTTCAAGATAAGACAAGAAGTTCAGTCTCCAGAAAGGCTGGAACAAAGAGGCTTCATAGTTGGGGATGTGACATAGCTGGGGCTTGGATATGGAGTGAAGAACCATACAGAAAATAGAAGAAATACATACAAGCCTGCAAACTGAGCCCTGGGACCCATAGAAACTTTACCTGGCCAGTTGCCGAAAAAAGCATGCTTGTTTGCAAAAATGGAGGTAAATAACAAGCAAACAAAAACACTAAAGGAAAATTGAAAGTTGTTTGCCTGAGAGGAGTAAGAATCAGTTGTAGAGTGTTTCTTTCTTTTTACAGGTATCATAGTAATTATTTGACCTTTGAAAACATTGCTATGTATTGGGGCACCTGGGTGGCTCAGTCAGTTAAGCATCTGCTTTTGGCTCAGGACATGATCCCAGGGTCCTGGGATCCAGTCCAGCATCAGGCTTCCTGCTCAGTGGGGAGTCTGCTTCACCCTCTCCCTCTGCCCCTCCCCCCAGCTTATGCACAAGCTCTCTCTCTCTCTCTCAATAAATGAAAACTTTCAAAACAAAACAAAAAAACTTTACTATGTATTATTTAGACAAAATTAAAATTAAATTATGAAAAAAACAAATGTGGAAGTCCAGGTACTTTGTGCCTGTTTCATGACCCCATGGAGTCAGCAGGACAGGTTTTACTATCATGGTTTTCCACTCGAAGAGGCTGAAGGGCTAAATTCTAGAGCTGAATAACATGGAAGGAAAGGTATTGCATTGGAGAAGAAAATATATTGGGTTTAATTGGAAAAAGTAGAAGGAATTGTCAGTAAATTAATTCGAGGTATTGGTAGAAACCCACAAATATGAAGAGCACTACAGAGGGGCACCTGGGCGGCTCAGTCAGTTAAGTGGCCAGTGGCCGACTCTTGATTTTGGCTCAGGTCATGATCTCAGGGTCCTGGGATGGGGCTCTGCGTTGGACTTGGCACTCAGCAGGGAGTCTGCTTGAGATCCTCTCCCTCTCCCTCTGCCTCTGTCCCTCCCCCTGCTCGCAATCTTTCTCTCTCAAATAAATAAATCTTTAAATAACAAAAAGCACTACAGAGTGTTTAAATTTTTGAGACCCTAAGTATAAACCAAGAACATTGTTGGACACCAATAGCCCCAGCTGAGTTGAAAAGACTGAGCAATGCTGGCATCGCTCCTAGTTGCCCCAGGTATGAGCACCCTCCTCATGATAATGATGTAATGAAAACAAATGCAAGTTAGGTAAACAATAATTAGGTGCAGAGTAGCACATGACCTAATTAACTCCATCTTGGAGGAGGTATTACAATACAAGTTGCAAGACTGAGATATATGTGCAGTAGATAAAGGACGAGATCATGAGGAGATGGACTTGGGTTATAAATAAATGGGAGCTGGAGACTGTTTTGGTTAATCTCTTGTTTTATCTCATTCTGATATTATTGAAGTAAGTGTATGTTGGTGATTCCTTAATCCTTGCCTGTTCCACCTGGAGCCATCACTTCAAGGAAGGAAACTGAAGGACAGGTAGATGACAGAGCTCATAATCCATATCCCATGGCTTTGGAAATTTACTTGGGTTACTAGGAATTACATAACTGTCTCCCCTGATTTCTCTCCCCATTTCTTGCCACTATGAAGAAGGTTAAAACCTTCTCAGATGAGTATGGATAGGAGGAAGGAAGAGCCCAAAGGAAACTAGGTTTTAGCAACCAATGCTTGTAAATTGCATCTCCCTCCCACCAGCTAGATGACATCAGACAACTTCCTTACAACCTCATCTTCCTCTTCTGTTAACAAATACTTGGGGGATTGTGGTTGTGATTTTATGAATCAACTTGACTGGGTCCTCGGGTGCCCAAACATTTAGTTGAACATTATTCTGAGTATGTCTGTGAGGGTGTTTCTGGATGAGATTAACATTTGAAATGGTAGACTTAATAAAGCAGATTGCTTTCCCTCGTGTGGGTGGGCCTCATCCAATCTGTTGAAGGCTTATATAGAACAAAAAGGCTTAATAAAGGAGAATTTGCTGACTTCCTTCCTACCACCTGATTGTCTTCAAACTAACACATTGGTCTTCTCCTGCCTTCAGGCTTAGATTCAGACTGGAAAGTGTACCATTCATTAGCCCTTCTGTATCTGCAGCTTGCTGACTGTAGATGTTGGGGCTTCTTAGCCTCTGTAATCATGTGAGCCAGTTCTATATATATATATCCCCTAGTGGTTCTGTTTGTCTAGAGAACTCTGACCAATACAAGGATAATAATACCTTCTTCATTTGTATCTCTGAGAAAACATCTTATTTAGCACAGTACTTGACCAAATATAAGTGTATATACCCATGCACTTAAAGGTAGGTATTATTATGACCATGTGCTTAGAAGAAAAATGTGAAGAAAAATCCAGAAGTATAAACATTTGTTGATTACTCTTTGGGAAGAAGCAGTAGACGGTAGTAGATTAGCATATAAGCTTTGAGGTTACATAGAAACCATGCTTCCCACATATTAGCTATAGGATGTTGGACAAATTACCTAACTTCACATCATCCTAGTTTTCTTCTTCATAGAATGGAAGTCAACACTTTTTTTTCTTCATCAGCCTCTTTTGAGGATAAAATGTGATAACAATAGATAATCTCTTACACAGTTAATGGTGGCTATTATTGCTAGAGGTCAAATGATTACCAGAGACCACTTAATTGGTTAAGGAAGATGGGCCCCAGTCCAAGTGTCCTGGCCCTTCAGACGTAGATCATTCTACTTTATCAATACTCTTGTGGTTAGAGCGCCATCCGCTGGTTTTGTGGGGTGAGAAAGCATGTCTCTGGTGTCACTTGAAAGTGAACGCACACTCTTCTACATGACCTTCCTTAACCGTATGCTTTTACTAAGAGAAAGGAACCTTCATTTGGAATGAACAATTTCTTTCCTCTGCTAATCTCTAAAGAGAGCCTGTGATCTTACGCCTTGGGTTCCTTTTAATTAAAGCCCTGAATGCTAATAGCCAGCCTGCCAGCAGTGCTGGGTGGAGTGTGGGGTATGAGGAAGTCCCTATGAAGTAAGATGCCAGTGGCTGCACAGACTACTGAATACCAGGCATCCAAGATCATTCTTCATAATTGCTCAAAAAATTTCTTGGACTTGGAGCATATGTATCCGGCACACACCCACCAAAAACCCACATCTGTTTGAGGCAGCAATGGCGCACTTCCTTTTTCAAGAGGGAAATGCCTTCCAAGTCCACATAACCCAAGAAACTTGAACTTCTGCAGGTCAGCAGCAAACAAAGATAATTTGTTCCTGGATAAAACCCTGAATCTGTCACCTTGTTGAGAGTATTGCACATTCCCTAGAATGTAGGACACAGCTTACCACAGCTCTGTGCAGTTTTCAAGAGTGGATTTGATATGCTGATACGATGAAGGGGAGCTCAGGTCACTATTCCACATTTGATTACAAAAGAGTCCCCTTGATGCCTCGCCTCTGGGTAGATGAGTGCTTTGAAAACTGTGGAAGCATTTTAAATGATTTTTATCTTTTCTCACATCCTTGTATTTATTTTATAAAAATGAATTCATCTTTTATATTATAATATAGTAAAGTATCTAAGCCTATAGTTCTTAACTTCCTTGGGAAGGAGGCAAGGCTCACAGACTCCTTGGACCCCCCCCCACACACACACACACAATACTGTATTTGATGTTAAAGAATCCATGTGCCAAGAACCGTCAGTTTGGGTAAAGGGATGGAAATAGACTAAGGGATAATATGTTTAGGGAAATAGAAAAAGGATTCCCGGGAAGATGACCAAACCCTAGTAGGCACTTTCATGACTCAGCTTCTTAAAGAGTCCATCGAAAGTTCTAGGTTTAGATCCTAGAAGAGAGGAAAGAAGGAAGGAAAATTGGGTGGAAGGACGAAGGGAAGGAGGGAGAGGGGAGAGATGAGGGTGAGGAAGGCAGGTAGGCAGAGGCAATCAGAAAAGTTCAATAAATACTACTTACTGATGACTTCCTCTACACCAGGCATGACGTTAGGGACAGGCCACACAGATGTACATACATGTTGTTTTTGTCCAGAAGAGGTTCACAGAATAGAAAGGGAGCAAACACGCAATCATTTAGCTCTAAAGAGGGGTGCACACAATGTTCAGAGAGGACAGTGGGGGACATTCAGGAAAGGTTTCCAAGCAGAGCAGATATTTGAGTTGGTCCTGAAGTATAATAATAATTTCAGCAGGCCACGAGGGTTTAAATAATTTTAGACGTCCTGAATGCCTGTGGATGTGTCCTGGCAGCGTGACTAATGTCATTGTTTATAACTCCTATTTCAATTGGAATCACTTAACAAATACATGTGAGGCGTCTGCTCTGAGGCAGGGACTGAGGGAGACAAGAAACCCACCACATACATAGTCTGCAACCTGCTGACTCAACAAAAGACACATTAACAAGAGAATAGCGTACACATTTATTTAACGTAAATTTTATGTGACATGAGCCTTCATAAGAAATGAAGACCCTAAGAAGTGGTTAAACCTGGGTGTGTTTATGTGAGGGTTGATGAAGAGTGGAGCGTCATGGAGAGATGTGCTGGGACAAACGGTATGAGCTGAGAGGGTAATAAACTGAGGAAATGTAACAAGGCCTGTTTGTTTGGATTCATCTTGGCGTTCTTCTGTCTTCTGAGATAAGGATACCTCTTTCCTGGGGGATGAGGGGGCCGGGCATTTCTCTCATGAGGGTTTGTGACCTGCTTCAGAGGAAGGTCAGAGAGTCTTCCCAGCACCTGCTCTTTCTCAAATTCCTTCAGCCTAAAATATTCAGTATTCCAAGGTGCCATATTTTGGGATGGTGTGTCCTGAACCCCATCTTCTAATACACCCCACTGCTCTCCCATCTTCAATACATTTTATTACACCTCACATGGATTCCTGTTGTTCCCAGTCCTCGGTCGGCTCAACTTCCTTAAAAGACAGGGAAATGAATCCTTGTGTCATTAGAAGGGAGGTTAAGGAAGATGAAATAAGAGTTCTTGTCCCTCTCAGAAACACTTTGAACTTCTTCTAGGAATGTATGCACTGATTTGTCATTCTAAAAATATTTATTGAGAGCCTATGCTATACTCACCACAGTCCCAGGAAGTGTGGAGAGAGTAGAGCGGAGGGACAAATCAGTAAAAATCCCTGCCCTCATAGATCTTACGTTCTAGCTGGGAGAGGTAGACTAAAAACAGATAATTAATTAAAATATGTAATATGTCAGCTGGATAAAGACTAAGAGAATAAAGCAAGGAAGGGGCATGGAATGCTAATGTAGGGGAGGTTGGCAATTTTAAACAAAGTGGTCAGGAAAGGCCTTACCAAGAGTGGCACTTGAGCAAGTGGCAACGATCCCAAAGAACAGTCTTCCCTGAATACACGGAACCCTGTTCCACTTCAAGAGAAGCATTTCTTTGGAAAGTTGTCGTTGTCATTGTCATCGTCTTCTCCTTCTCCTTCTCCTTCTCCTTCTCCTTCTTCTCCTTCTCCTTCTTCTTCTGATGGTAAAGTAATATATAACATAAAATTTACCATTTTAACCAATTTGAAATGTATAATTCAGTGCCATTAATTACATTCACAATGTTGGGCAACCAACACCACTGTTTCCAAAACTTTTTTATTATCCCAAACAGAAACTCTGTAACCACTAAACTGTTATGGATAACCCTTTATTCCTCCTCCCCCTGAACTCTTGGTAACTTCTGATTCATTTTCTGTCTCTATGAATTTGCCTATCCTAGATATTTTCATATAAGTGAATTGTACAACATATGTCCTCTTACATCTGGTTTATTCACTTAGCATGCTTTCCAGGTTCATATATGTTGTATCATGTATCAGAATTTCCTTGCTTTTTATGTCTGAATAATATGCTATTGTATGCATATACCACGTTTGTTATTCATTAATCTGTTGATGGACACTTGAGTTATTTCCACCTTTTGGTGATTGTGAATAAGGTTGTGATGATATTATTGGCTTACAAGTATCTGTCCAAGTGGCTGTTTTCAATTCTCTTGGGATTATACCTCAGAGTAGAATTGCTAGATCATATGATTTTCCATGTTTAGTGTTTTGAGGAAGACACCAAACTATTTTCCACAGTGGCTGTACCTTCCATGTTTCCACCAGCAATGTATAAGTGTTCCAACTTCTCCACATCCTTGTCAACACTTGTTTTGCTTTTGTGGGCTTTCCCCCAAATTACACCTGTCCTAGTAGGCATGAAGCAGCATCTCATTGTGGCACTGATTTGCATTTTCCTAATGACTAATGATGTTGAGTATCTTTCATGTGCTTATTCGTCAGTTATATATCGTCTTTGAAGAAATGTCTATTTAAGTCCTTTGCCCATTTTTAAATTGTTACTTATTATTGAGTGTTAAGAGTTCTTTACATGTTCTGGATATTAATCTTTACCAGAGTATGTTATTTGCAAATATTTTCTGTTTGGAGAGATCATTGTAATAAAAACCATATGATTAAAGGTTAAGGAGTGAGGCAAAATAAAGAAGTGCAGGAAGCAGACAGCAGACTAGTCTTTGAGAAATGAGGTGGTAAAGAGAAGGCTGTAACTAGGGAAGATGTATTTTGGAAAGCAGAGGGATAGTGAGGCACAGTGGAAGGTAGGAAAGAAGGAGCCTACAAGAAGTGGCAGATTTGAAGATAGGATCATTGATGGGGTGGAATGGTGGTAGTTCCAGAGAAAGGAGTCGGTACAAGGGCAGAGAAGGAAATAAGAGTCTTGGTACAAGGTACAAGGAAATAAGAGTCTTGTAAAAGAATGCCAGTAAAGAGTGACCTCTTTTTCCTGATTTAAGACGGAAAGTGACAAGGCAGGCTCCATGTCCTCTCTGCCAACCGCATGGATGTGGAAAGTCAATTGTAAATAAATCAAGTCAGTATCATCAAGGATTTATAATTTCTCTCTCATAAACTCCATGTGTGGAATGAGCAGTTATTTATCTTCAAAACAGCCTCAAAGGAAAGCATAAACCCTATGTCTGCACCTTACAAACATGAAATCAAGTGTCTTTTAAAAGCCCTTAGATTTTCTGTGCATCCCAATTGCCAGGCCAAAATGTTTTGCAGAGAGCTGCCTTCCCGCTGTTCACTGTTAATGGTGGCGATGATGCAACTTTTATTTTGATAAGCCTGTCTCTGTAATTAAAGATCTTGATTAGTTGTTCCTGCAAAACCAACCTTGTGTTGCCTTGGCTCTTGCCCTCTCTTAGAGTCTAATTGTCCATTACCGTATTAAAAAGCCTAAGAAGAAACCAATTTAACTTGCTTAACCTAGGTTTTAAAAAACTCATTTGAACCAAAACACTCTGTTTATGTTAGCACCTGTTAACCTCTCCAGGACTGGAATTCCAGATAATATACATTTGGAAATGCTGACCTGGATGGACAGACAATTTCTTCTCTGGAATGTTCCACTTCTCATTAGTTTTATCTCACAAATCTTAGAAGAAAACCTGCTTCATCTCTGCCAATGTTTTTCTTGCCCTCTCTCTAGTATTTGCTTTGCTCTTTGCTTTTCTCTAGGAAACATGTAGAGTGGCATTTCCACAAATGGCATTCTACAGAACTGAGTCTCACACTGAAAGCTGAAAGAAAATGAAATATATATACCACGCGCACATGGATACATACATATTACTGCTATTATTATTACTGGCTCAATTCCTTTCTACTGCTCCCATCTCTGGCACCCCTATGGCAGTTCCATGGGCACCGTTCCCATCACATGGGGTTTTTAAGCAGAGATAACACAGTGGGGGTGTGAAGATGTGCCCCAGGGATGCAAATTGAGCCCCATAAGAACATACAGCCTAACAGCAAGGTGGTATTGGCAGCAGGCTTCCAGCCGGCCCGTATGTACTTATAGAGAAAGGGGCATTTGGTTTATCATGATCTGATTTGACAAGCCTATAGCTTCTTTCCTGCTGCTGTGGTCATGAGCCCCTACTGTAATTATAATGAAGTGATTCCATAAACATTATTACCATGTATTAAACATACGTGATAGCGTCAGATAGACACCATAATAACAACAGAATGCTAACAAGCACAAATGTTTTTATGGTTGACAAAGCATAGCACAAAACTTCTTTAAGCAGTGCCTTTCCTTTCAGAGGATACCAGGAAGTCTGGAACATAAGATTCATATCAGATAAACAACCAAACAAGGAGCAATACACCAGGAGAAAGAAACCCTACAAAATATGAACTTGAATTCCAATTTTAAGGGAACAGATTGAGTTTTTTTATCCTCAGCCTGGAGTCAGAATCACAATATTATTTAGGCGAAAAAAATTGAAATTTAGTGTAAGAAGGAAGCACACTTGATGGGAAAAGAAGTTCTGGTTGAGATTATTTAGAGGACAGGGAGAGATAGAACCCCAAATCAGGTCAATGCGAAATGGCAGTCCTCTGTTAGAGAACATGGACCCTGCTGCCATCACTATGGTAGACCTTACTAGGCATCAGAATAAATGAAAATGGAGAAGAAGTGATCTCATTAAGGTAGCAACACATAGAACACAGAGGCATTTGCATCTGTGGCAAAATATAGAACTGGTGGGAAATCAGATGATCAGAACTTGAGAAGCGTGTTTTGGAGGACATATTTTAACTCGTTGTGGGTAGTTGGACAAACTGTACATGGTAGGTTAACTGCTGTAAGAAATAAACCTCCTCTTCAGATTTGAGCTAATTAGCATAACAAAAGTTTATTTCTTTATTTTTTTTTAAAGGTAAAGACCTTTTTTTTTTTTTAAGATTTTATTTATTCATTTGACAGAGAGAAAGAGCCAGCGAGAGAGGGAACACAAGCAGGGGGAGTGGGAGAGGAAGAAGCAGGCTTCCAGCGGAGGATCCTGATGCGGGGCTCGATCCCAGAATGCCAGGATCACGCCCTGAGCTGAAGGCAGACGCTTAACGACTGAGCCACCCAGGCGCCCCCAAAAGTTTATTTCTTACACCTATCACCAACCAATGTGGTCAGCAGTGGGCCCTGCATCACCAAGGCATTCAGGGGCTGGAGCACTTCCTTCTATTGGATCCACAACTCCTAGGGCCTCCCAGTCTACTGGGCCATGTCTGGCTGGGAGAGAAAGAAAGACAGAGCACAAGGGCCTGCAGGGGAAGCTTTATGGGCCTTGAACCTGTAAGTTGCACGTATTACTTCCACCCACATCCCACTTGCCAGAGTTCAAAGATATGGGCCCATCTATTTACAAGGGAAGCTGGGAAATGTAGTCTTCCTACATGTCAAGGAAGAAAATGAAATGGGTTTACCTCTGCCACTTAAACCTACAAGTGAACTTTTTTGTCTCACTTTTCTCATCAGTGGTCAGGTCTCCAATCAGACAGAGCTGGATTGATAGCTAGGTTCCCCCACTTACTAGCTCTATGGCTTTGGGCAAGCTCCATACAATTTTGAGTCTCATTCTTTGCCTCTAAATTGGATAATAATAATATATACATCACAGAGTACCTATGAGGTTTAAGTAAATGAATTATAAAACAATTTAGCAGTTTCTGGCCTAGAATAAGCACTCATGAAAGGTTAATTATATTGTAAGATTTATTTCAGGTTTGAAAGTTTAAGATTTTATTTTTCTTAAATTAGTTATTGGCAGGTGAGCCCATAGCCATTATCAGTAGAAAAGGAAACATTTCCAGGATCGTCAAACATTTGAAATCTGTGTCACCATCCTCCTCATCCATAAATATGGTCGCCATTGCTAATTGATAGTCACACTTTTCCCTTTTAAGCTTAACAAATCCTCCGAGTCCTCATCAGCTCAGCATTAGAGTTGGCATGCATGATGCGACCTAGACACCATCATGAATTTAATTTTTATCCTAATAAGAAGGGAGATCAAAAGCTCTGGAACCAGTTGCACCATATAGGTAACAAGTTTGGATGCAAGAAACATCTTGATTTCCAAACTAAATTTAGTGCCACTCAGAGAGAAGAATGTAAAGTAATATCCAGTTGTGTGAAGTCTAGCCAGAGTGCATGGTAAGCCTTAAGCCAGAAAACAGAATGAGGATAACTGAAGTTGATAAAGGGTGTTAATGACCAGTTGAATCCCCAAATCAGATGCGAAATTAAATAAAATCAGGGCTGATGAAAAGCTATTTGATTTGAGTAGTAAGAGGTTTTCAAGCAAATCTGAATGCTGTTTGCTATGACTAGCTCAGGAATGGGGGTGGGGGGTTGGTGCTGCAATTGTATGCTTCTGCAGAAAAAGAAGGTTGAGTTCCATTCTCAAGGAAATAGCCAAAAATACAAGTGCAGAAATTGGCTCATGCTTAGGCAGAAGTTGATGATCGAGGAAGGATTTCTCTTAATAATAGGAATCACAAAAATATGCTTAAAACCCTACGGGAAGAACCCCAGAGACCAAAGGTCTATTTCATAATAGCAGCAGAAAGAGATGGAAAAATCCCAAAAAGAAAACCAACAGGGGCATAGCCAAGTGACAAGAAGTTAGAGGAAATTAATAAGAGGCCAGACACAGCCCTTGCCAACCAAAGACTCCAAGTGGCAGGAGGAAAAATTGCAAACTTCTGAAAGTTAGGAATGGTGCAGAGAGCCTGTGAAAATGAGGGCAGATGAATCTAAACTGAACTTTTCAAAGTGAGGAACATAAATTCCATTTTAGATTAGGACAGGGGCTGCAAAGGAGAAGATTCTGAGTCAGAGTGGGGAGAGGCTGCCAGTATATAGTGACTTTGCCAGGACATGCTCTTTCATCTCTAGTTCCTTCTTTAACCCTAAAATCTTTTCACTGTGAGAATCTCTCAAGGACTACCACACTATCCTTCCTCATGCAGCTCAGATGGAGGAGAGGAGCACAGGGGAATGAATGGCACCAGTATTAAGACAGTCCTGGATCTGAATCTTAACCCTAGTCCCTACTGCTTACAGCCGCTATTTCCTCATTTGTTAAGTGAAAATAATACATCTCTTTAAAGGCTGTGATGAGAACGATATAAGAAAGACATATAAAGCATCTAGCCCTGCACCTTATACCGATAGATTCGCATTAACGAATAGCTGTTATTAAAAAGCAGAATTCCACTCTATAGTCGTATAAATTGGTGCTCTAAATATTGGATTCGATTACTTTGCACAGCCTTGAAAAAATAAATTAGACAACTTCTGTGTCTGGCCACGAGAGACTAACAGGATCCAGACTCATCCTCCCACTATAAATAACTAGAAAACTGGACAAAATATGTAAACAACTGTTTGCAGACATTGGACCACAAGAAGCATAGGACTGTGATCCCAATAAAGGAAAATAACAGAGGTGAGCCCTAAGACTGCTCTGGCTTTTCCCCTAAAGGGAATTTCTGTATCAATGTGCAGAGAGGAGAAGCCTAAACAGAGCCCCGCAGTCTCTCAGAGTCAAGGCAGCAGAGATCATACACTGGACAGGCCGAGGGAGCTGACATTTTCAGGGGAGAATATCAGAAAAAATGGAAGCACAAGTGAAAGTTCCTGAAATCTACATGGGGGTCAATTTGAGTCTTTGGCTGAATACCAATCTGCCATGAGTAAAGTGAAACTATGAAATCCAGCAAAGAACAATTTTCAAGGAAAGAATTCTAGGGAGTTAAAAGTTAAAAGTTCCCAGAACTCACGGGAGGCTAGAACATATTATATTTCCAGAAGCCAGCCAATATGGAGAGACCGTATTGAATACACAGAGCATTCAGTAGACACTTCAGAACACTCACTTCAGAACACTTTACAAGTGGAACTAAACTAGTCCTATGCTTCCTATATATATATAAAAAAAAGCTTAAAATCGAGTCTCACAAGAATGAAAATGATCCACAAGTACCTTAACAGCCTACTGATGCTCTTTCCAAGGAAGAGCAAAAGAATAATAATAATAATAATAATAAAGCACTCAATGTTATAAAATTTATAATGTCCATTTTTCAATGAAAATTTTCTGTCAGACATGTAAGAAAGCAGGAAAATGAGTTTGTACAGGAAGAAAGTAATTAGTCAATGTAAACAGATCCATTGGTGACAGAGATGATAGGGCTGGCAGACAAGGATGTTAAATACGCTCAATGTGCTCAAAATTGTTAAGGAAAAATATAATGTGACAATAACATAACTAGATGATATTAAAAAGAAACCAAATGAAATTAAAAATGAAAAAATATATGAAATGAAATGGACAGGATTTATAACAATTAGACACTACAAAAAAAATCAATAAACTTACTTGAAAACATAATAGAAACCATTCCAAAATTGAGCACATAGAGTAAAAAGACAAAAATGAAACAAAACAAAAAACCCAAGAACCTCAAAGAAGATAGCGTGAGCTATGATTAAAGTCCAAGATAAAGGGTTTGTGGGAAGAACAGAAATTATACCTAAAAAAATAATGTCCAGAAAATTTCTAAATTTGATAAAAATCATAAATCTATAGATCCAAGAAAACCAAGAAACAGTATATAGGAAAAAGAAAAAAAAAAGGACACCTCCAAATTTGTTATAATTGAATTGCTCTAAAGCAGATAGAGAATAATGTTAAAAGTAGTCAAGGAGAAAAGTTAATAGGTATATAAGAATAAAGGTAAGAATAATCTCAGACTTCATGGAAATTATGTAAACCAGAGGCAACGGAATAATATATTGAAAGTGTTGAAAGAAAAATAACACTATCATTCTAGAATTCTATACCCAGTAAAACTAACTTCCAAAAATAAAGTGAAATGGGATGTTTTTAGACACACCAATGCTAATGGAATTTGTTGCTAGCAGACTACAAGAAATATTAAAGGAGATTCTTCAAGCAAAGGGAACATACCAGATGAAAATTTGAATTTACGAAAAAGAATGAAGAATGTAGGAAGTGGTAAATATATTGGAAATATATAAAAAACATCTTGTCACTTTTGAAATTCTTTAAAGAATACTTGTTTAAAGTAAAAAAGAACACTATATCATGGGGTATATAACATGTAGGAAAAAATGCATGGCAACAATAGCACAAATTATGGGAGAAGACAACTAGAAGGTGCTTTTGTTACAGATGAAGTGGTATAATATTATTTTACATAGACTGTGCTTGGTAAAAAATGTAGATTGCAAACCCTAGAGAAACCACTAAAAAGCAAACAAAAAAACAGATAAATAAATAAATCATGAAGATAAAATGTAATCATAAAAATACTCAATAAATCCAAAAGAAAGCAGGAAAAGCAAAGAAATAAACAGAAACAAGTAGGATGAATAGAAATCAAATAACAAGGTAATAGATATAAACTGAACCATGTTGATAATTACATAAATATTTGATCTTTTCAGACCAGATAAGAAAGCTGCTATGGTCTGAATGTTTGTGTCCCCCACGAAATCCATATGTTGAAATTCTAATGCCCAATGTGATAGTTTTGGGGTTTTGTTGGGGGTGGGGGTCTTTGGGAGATGATTAGGTCATGGGGATGGAGCCTTCATAAATAGGAGTAGTGACCTTATGAAAGATCCCGCAGAACTCCCTAGCCCCCTTTACAATACGAGAACACAGAGAAAAGTCTACAATCTGGAAAAAGGCCCTCACCGACCATGCCAGCATCATGATCTTGGACTTCCCAACCTTCAGAACTGTGAGAAATAAATTTCTTTTGTTTTTAAGCCACCTGTCTGTGGTATTTTATTATAGCAGCCTGAGCAGACTAAAACAAAAGCAAATCCCAAATACATGCTGTCTACAAGAAATTGACTTTAAATATAAAGAAACAGGTAGTTTAAAAGTACAAGTAAAGGGAAGATATACAACACAACACCAATTATAGTGTAGCTAGATGGCTAAATTTGAATGAAAGAAAGTGGAATAAGAGATATTATCAATGGTAAAAGGGACATAACCTAATAATAAGGCACCAATTCATTAAGAAGGCATAACAAATTTAACTGTGTGTACCTAACAATAGAATTCCAAAATACATGAAATAAAAACTGATGAAAGAAAAGAGGAAATAAATAAATTAACAGTTATAGTTACAGATTTTAAACCTCTTTCTTAACAACTGATAGAACAAATAGACAAAAAAAAAAATCAGGAAGGATATAGGAGACTTGAACAATATCAATGAACAACACTATCAATCAAATTGGCCAAATTTTAAATTTTAGAATACTCCAGCCAATAAGAGTAGAATATATATTCTTTTTAAATGTACAGATATATTCACTAAGGTATTATATTCTGAACCATAAAAGACAAAGATTGCAATCATAGGAAATATGTTTTATAACCATGCAGAATTAAAATGGATATCAAAAAAATTATCTTCAAAATCTTCAAATATTTGAGACTAAGTAATATACTTTAAAAAAAACTTATTGGTTAAAAAATCACAAGAAAAATTGAAAATATTTTGAAATTCAGAAAAAAAAAACAAAACCTATCAAATTTTCTGGATGCAACTGGAGCAATGATTAAAGAAAAATGAATATCGTTAAATGCTTACACTAGAAAACAATAGAAGTCTAAAACAAATCATTTTTCTTCCATTTTAAGAATAAAATAGCAAAAAAAAAGAGCAAAATAAGTGGAAAAAGGAAATAAAGATAGAAATCAATAAAATAGAAAAATGGATAAATATCAGAGAAAAACCAATAAAGCCAAAAGTTGGCTTTTTGAAAAGGTCAATAAAATTAATAAATCTCAGTTAGACTGACCTTTAATGGAGGGTGGAGGAGGAATGAGGAATGAAAGGGAAGATACCACCACAGAAGATACAGATATTAAGAGAATAATTAGGGAATATTTTATGCAATTTCATGCCACTGAAATTGACATCCTAGGTGAAATGGATACATTCTTTGAAGGACACAAATTAAAGAACTTAAGAAGAAATAGAAAACTTCAAAAATCCTCAATCAATTTTAAAAATGAAATTCATACATTAAAACTTTTCTAAAAAGGAAACCCCAGATCCAGATGGATTCACTGGTGAATTCTACCAAACATTTAAGGAAGACATAAGACCAATCCTAAAACACCATAAGAAAGAAAAAGCTACAGAATATTCTTCATGAAAATAGAATCAAAAAATTCCTCAACAAAGTATTATAATCAAAGCTAGCTATGTGTAAATAATAACATACAATGATCAAGTGGAATGCAAGATTGGTCTAACATTTGAAAATCAATTAACTTAATTCACTGCCATTGTAATTCACCAATGTAATTTCTTAATGAAGAATATGGTTACCTTAATAGATGCAGGGAAAGCATGCAAAAATTCAACATCCATTCACAATAAAAACTGATGGAGCTAGATATAGAAAGAAACCTTTTTAATTTGGAGAGAGGGCATCTTTTGCTAACACTTAAAAGACGATTGTTTTCTTACTAAGACTGGGACAGGGATATTCACTCTTACAACTTCTACTCAACATTATGCTGGAGTTGCTGGCCAGGGCAATTAAGAATGAAAAAGGAATTAAAGGCACACAGATTCAAAGGAAGGAGTAAAATTCTGTTTTTCCTTGGACACATAAAAGATCCAAAAACATTTACAGAAATGTTAGTAGAATGAAGTCATTTTAACACATTGCTAAAATACACAAAGCAAAATATTAAAATTAAATGTTTCTCCATACTAAAAATAAACAATTGGGATATTAAATTTCAAAATACCACACCATTTAGAATTTCATCATGAATGTTCATAGCAGTTTTATTTATAATAGTAAAAACATGAGGAATGAGCCATATGTCTATGAATAGGTAAATTGATTTTTTGGATAATTTTTTTAATGGTACAACCATGTAATGGAAGACTACTTAGTAGAAAGAAAAAACAAAAACAAAAAGTGGGTAAATCTCGAATACATTTATGTTTATCTCAAATACATTTATGCTAAATTAAAGAAGCTAGACATATAATAGTTCCTACTGCTCAGTTCAAATTTTATGAAACTCTAGAGAAGACAAACCTAATACATAGTGAATGAAAGCAGATCGTGGCCTGCCTGGGGTTTGGGGTGAGGAGGATATTAGATGAGAAAGGAAATAATTAAATCTTTTGTGTTGGAAAAAATATTCTTTATCTTGATTTTGTTGGTGGTTGCAAAAAATTTATCAAAACTCATTGTACTATGTAATTAAGATGGTCACATTTTATCTTATATAAATGCTATCACAATAAAGTAGGTTTAAAAATAAGTTGAACTTGTCATTCTTTCTCCATTTAGGCCGTCTTATGAGTCCCCATTGCCTCATGCCAAGCCCACTTCATTTTATGACAGGGCCAGGATTAGGGTGAGGCAAGAGGAAAGTAGAGGGCAAAATTTAAGGGGACACTCATGGTCAGTGTCATGTACCACCTGTTCTTTTGCATTTCCTGCCTTGCTCTCCAAGGCATTTCTTTGTGATACTTGACTCACAATCCCTAGCAGTCTGGCTTCCATTCTCACTGTTCTCTCAAAGCTCACCAAAAACAACAGATTTTCTGTGCTTCTACTTGCCATCTCTGTAACTTTGAGCAATGTTAACTATCCCCTCCATCTTGAAATCTTTTATCATCCTCAGCTCCCAATTATAGGTAAGCATTGGTTTACTGTACACTTTCCATGGTCTGTCCATCCACTGCTGTGGTGACAATTATTCTACTCTTCAGGAGGCTTCTATATCTTCCTTTGAGCTTTGCCTTCTGTCCTTCAGCTCCAGATCCAAAGGTTCTCCAGCCACTGTACGGTTACATAGGAAGTCTCAGGTTTACTTTACATTTCACTATATAAATTTGAATTCATCAACTTTGCTCCATTCTGACTTCCCTCCTCAGATGTTCACCTGATCTCATTACTCCCTTCCACCACCACATCAGGTCAGCCCCACCACTTATGGGTGTTGCTTCTTTTCCATTCTCACTGCTGCCATCCACCTCCCCTCAACCTCACAATTCAGTATCTTTCACAAGTGTTGCCTAAATGGCCTCCAGACTGCTCTCTGCCTCCCAGTCTTTCCTATGCTAATATGCCCCACACCCATGTCATCTTCCTGAAGGATCAGTCTAATAGTGCCACTCCCTATTCAAAATTCTTGAATGATGATCCTTCATGTACTGAATAAAATCCAGATTCCTAGTTTGTGTCCAAGGCTCTCCATTCTTTTGCATAAATCCCCCTTTCACTCTTATCTCCCACTAATCCCCTACCCAGATCATCTAAGAGAAAAACTACACTTTCCCTGACTATACATTCCACCAAATTCTAGACTTTGTTGATGATTGTATTAGTTTGCCAGGGCTGTCAAAACAAAGCACCACAGACAGAGTGGCTTAAACAAAAGAAATTTGTCTCCTCATGGTTATGGAGGCTGGAAGTCTGAGAACAAGTCATCAGGGTTGGTTTCTTATGAGGTCTCTTTCCTTGGATCAAGATGGTCAACTTCTCCCTGTGTCTTCACATGGTCTTCCCTCTGTGTGTGTCTGGGTTCTAATCTCTTCTTATAAGAACATTAGTCACATTGGGATAGGGCCTACCCATATGACCTCATTTTTATTTAGTTTTCTCTTTAACGACCCTATCTTCAAATACAGTCACATTTTGAGGTACTGGAGTTTAGGACTTCACCCTATGAATTTTTTGGGGGGGGATACAATTCACTCCATAACAATGGCCATTGGTTTGGTATGTATTTGTTCTACCTTACAACCAATCCAAACTCTACTCAGCCTCAAAGATCACATCAGATATTACCTCTGTCTTAAAGTTTTTCCATATGGACAAACCAGATAGTCTCACTTACTATTCTGAGCCCCTGTAACATTTGGTTTGTACATCTGTCAGTATGTGAATCATAGTCATTATGCAGAAGAGCTACTAGTGAGCTTTTCTTCTCTCTTCTCTAATGTAAGTTCTCTATAGCCAGAAAAGATGATATTTTTATTATTGTAACTCCCTTGACTACTAGCTTTTTTGGGTCCAAATAAACATAAACATTTGTTGTTGAATATGATCGTCTGGATAGGTCAACCTTCAAGATAAGACTTTAGGAGCCAAGAAAGTCCCTTTTGCCTCACTTCCTAGTCTACTTCATTAGTTCACTGATAGCATTAATTCTAGATCAAGTATAACATCTTGGCAAGTGTAGTGATATTTTAGGCTATTACACTTTAATTGTGAGAAAACATGAAGACCTTTGGGAGTTAGGGCAGGGAAAACGGTGAAAGATGAATAAAAATATTTATTGACAACTTACTACAAGATAGGACTTGCAGAAATTTTATGTTCATTTAATCTTCATGACAGTGCTATGGAGTTAGGCTATGTTTTCCACATTTTATAAAAGAGGAACTTGAGGCTCAGAGAAGTTAAGTGACATGTAGTTAATACCAGTCATTGTTGAGTTAGTGATACAACCAGAACTCTATAGTGCAGGCCCAGCATGTCTCCAGTACTTAACTTTGACCTCTTTCCACCATGTCCCACTCAGGTTTAGCTTGGGTAGATCTGAAAGGAACATAGTATGTGGTGTCTGTTCGGTGGAAGTGCCTTAGGTACAGTCATTCATTTCATCTTAGCAACGCAGGGAGGTTGGCCTTCTATCATCATCACCATTTTACTTGAGAAAACTGAGGTCCAAAGACGTTAAGTGACTTGCCCAAGATCAAAGTACTAAAAAGTCCAGAATTTGACCCCAGCTAACTGATTCCAGAGTCGCAGCCCTCAACTACAGGTTGCCAACTGCACAAGTACCCCAGCTTCCCTTAGATTAGCACCTCCACTTGGAGTTCCTGTCCATCAGCCATCGGATTAACAGCTCCTTGGAAGAGAGCCAGACATAAATGCAAGAATCAGTTAAATCTTTTCCAGTTTCTTTCTTTCTCAAACTTTCATTGTTCAGGTGACTCCTAAAATAACAGGCACTAGACTCCTGCTTTTCGCCCTTTGGGAAATGTCTTTCCCAGTCCACATGGCAGCACGCATACCATCTCAGCCCAAGCTGGGATGAGAATTGGGTTTGTTTTATTTTAGAAAAAGGGAGTTTCACACATCTAGTTGATCTCCATGGGTTGCTTTTTGGTTTGGGTTTTATTTTTACCTTTTTTTAGAGGAAAATGTAAATTGGGAAGTTGTCCAAAAGTATATCAATTCTTTACAGTGCATTTGTGCAGACACTTTTCCCAGCTGCTGCTAAAAGTCAAGAAGACATTTTACCAAATGTTTTACCTGCAGCAACTCCCTTTTATTTGTTACCTTTGAAGAAGAAAATTGAATTTTATCAGAAGCGATGTGAAATGTGTTCTGAGCACCACATCTCCCCTTCTAGTTTGGGGGTAGGGAGAGCATTTCAAGACTGTCTTTACTCATTTTTCCTCAATGGAGATGAAATAATTTTCCATTAAATAATAACTGGTAAGCTTGGGAAGAAGAGCCGGATAGGATTCTGCTCCCCTTTTACATGCCGGAGCTGCCTTCGCGGCTAAGAGGGAACTGACCTCAAATTTGTGTGGCTGGTTCATACCTCAAAAGATACTTTCCCTGCTGGTGTTTGAGCTGACTTTGAATTTAATAATTACACAGGAAGGAGAAACATTTTTGAGAGGAAGTTCTCTCAAGCCTAATGAATTTCGTGATAGGAATCAGTGGTAATGGACATAGTGGCATAAAACCAAAATGTTCACAAGATTTTGTGGAGGCCAAAATACAGAGCTCATGAGTGACTGGAGCTGTCACCATCCAAATTCCTAAACCATTGCTAGAAGGTAGGAAGAACTCACACGACCTTCTCTGGGAATGAAGTCAACATGGAGACAGATTCACTTTAATGCGTGGTAAAAGCAGAGTGCCAAAATTAAGCTCTTGTGGGAACATTTCTGCCAACAGTGTTTAAGTTCATGGATTGTGACTTTGGGACAACTGACATCTACTATAGTATTAATATCCTGGTGGGTACAAGTGACATCTACTATAACATTAACCTCCCGGTGAGGATAAAACTTCTCAGAGACAGTTGAGTTTCTGGTACCTTCTTTGCCAATACAAATTGAGGTGATTCAGAAGACATGCTAAATGTTGGGGTTTTGCTTCTGCTCAAGTTTTGAAATAACTTAAGAAAATGAAGGAGATGAAGAATGAAAATGCTGATGGAGACTAAGCTGGAAAGACAAATCAGTTCTGGAAGCCAGGTGGACTTAGGACCATTCAATTTTGGAATTAAGCAGACCTACCTACTGGGTCATGCCAAAGCTGGAGCCAGCAGGCTCGCTGTCCCCTCCCCTGCAGGAGCAGCAGAGAAGAAAAGACAAAAGTATGTTCCTCGTGGGCAGCTTCCTCAAGGGGAACAGTGAGCTAGGGTGAGCATGCTCAGTTATGCTGCTTCTCCAATGTAAAAATAAAGAAGCCAGAGTAAAGCTCCCTTCCGAGTGGGAACCAAGAGTGGGAAAATGGTGTTTCTATTCAGCAAAGCCCCAAACAATCCAATTTTCCTATTTCCCATTTCAGATCAATCTGTAAAGCATTTTACTGTAACTGAGGTGGGGGAGATCAGTTCTCACACCGGTTTTCTGCATGTTGCAACTTCAGTGTTAGACAGAGGGAAATTGAGGAGAGCGCCGGCCCTTTACAAGTTTGCACCAGGACTGTCATAAGTCAAGGTCTTGCTTTTCCATGGCTGACCTCGAACAATATGTACATCGTTTTCGATTGTTAACATTTCACTGTAAACCATTCCAGACTGTCATGTCAGACAAGGTGAAAAATACCTTCTCCTATTCATCAGCTGGGCAACCACAATTTAAAAAATAGCCTTCAAACCCTGGCGTACGAGCAAGGGAGCAAGCACATCACCTTTGCCTTTGGTCACCAGGGAGAGGGATTTCCAAATCATTTTGCTCCCCTTTTCAGTCATCCTGTATCTCCAGGATTTATGTATATACAAATCCCTCCTTCAATAATCATACATTATTCTACCTTCTCAACCCCACAAAGTCCCTTCAACAGCAAGTAGATTTATCCTATTTTTAAATTGCTTATACTATGCTTTCATTGGTGAATAGATAACATAAGCTATAACTTTTTAAAAAAACACAAGTGATGGGTGGGTTTAACGTCAGTGGAGTGTGTCTGCAGGGCTGTAAGACAGCGAGTCCTGTTCCTCTCCATTGGAGTGATGGGTCAGTGACAGGCATGACCATTAGCTGATGTCCCATCTGGACACCGCAGCCATCACACATGGCATCTGCCATAGTGTTTGCTGAGCTGATTTGCCAATGTTGAAAGGTTAACCAATTTGATTGCTTAAATTTTATTCCTAAGTTAGTTCTTTTCAGGTATGTCAAATCACTGCAGCTTGGGGAAGATTAACAACACGAAAGTTAGAATTTCAGAAAGCGTGCCAAGTTTTCTGGAGTTGTAAAAGGCTTTGAAACATTTTTCTTTTTAAGGCTTTTTTTTTTCTTTTTGCAAAACATCAACTCTCAGTAAATGCTTATCTTTAATTTTAACCTGAAACTAAGTTTGAGAATTCCAGCCCACATGGATTTTGTTTTTCCAAAACTCATCAAAAAGGCTTACAGAAAACTGCCTCTGACCAAAAAAAAAAAAAAAAAAAAAAAAAATGATGATGAAATTGCTACTTCAAACTCCAAGATAGTCTGGAGCGCTTTATTTATTGTGACTCCCTTCACTGACAAATCTCCAATTGGTTGAAATCCAACTTAAATAGATGCAGAAATACCTACACTTTCCAAACCAAGATAGAAAGAAAGGAAGGAATGGAGGAAAGGAGGGCGGTGGAGAGAAATGGAGAAAGAGAGAGAGGGAGAGAGGTAGGAAGGGAGAGAGGTAGGAAGACAGGCAGGCAGGCAGGAAGGGTGGGTGGGTACTATGGGCCAAGCTGACCTTCTGAACAGCAACCACACAAACCATTAGAGGAGCAGTAGGGCAGGTCACTGAGCTGGAGTTCTCTGACAAACACCTAGAAGAAATCTCTCCATTGGAGGGTTCTCAGCAAGGGCACTCTCTGGATAGTCGCCCCCCCCAACCACCTCAGTGCTTCCCTCCTCATCCCCCCACATTCTTTCCTGAACAGCCTTCTGCCCTTAGGCATCCTGGAAGAAAATGAGCACTGTAGACAGACAAATACAAATCATGCCTTCCAGCCTCCAGCAGCCTCTCTGCTGGTCACCAGGCCTTTATTTCTCTTTCTGAAGTGACCCCAGTGCCTTCCACAGTTCCCTCCTGCCAGGCGTGAAGGTCAGACTGAAGAGAGAAGCACACAGTTTTCAGTGAGACCTTGGGCATCTGTCCCTCCATCAGACTGCCTTCCTAGGAAGCTGGGGGCAGGCAGGGCCCCTCTCCTGGAGAGTCAGCCCGTGGCGAGGCAAACAGCCTGGCCTCTAGCCCCAGAGAGCTCTGAGCTCAAAGCCTCGCTCTGGATTTTGTTAACAATACAGCCCAAACTGTGGTCACAATTTTCTTTCCAAGAAATGGTTCTGACTAGGTGCTTGCCCAGCTTGGGACTGCTCCGTGGCTCACCCTTGCTTTCTGCTTGAAGGCCAAACCTCACGCTCTGGCTGGTAGGCTCTGCGGCTTCCGGGCCCCGACTCCCCCTTGACTCGTCCCCACACCACTGTCCGGTTCTCACTCCAAACTCCAGTCCTCAGGGGTCTCTCTCAGTATCGTGAGCTCTTTTGCTTTATTCTAGAGCGGAGAAGAGCACACTTTCTCTGTGAAGGGCCAGATGGTCAATATTTTTTCAGGCTTCGTAGGCCGAATGGTTTTTGTCACAACTACTCGCCTCTGCCAGCGTGCAGCCAAAGCGACCACAGACATACATAGATGAATGTGTGTGGCCGTGTGCCCATAAAACTAGCATATGGGAGGGTGGGGACAATTCACAGGGACGCAGGTTCCGCCCAGGGGCCGGAGCTTGCTAACCAATGTTCTAGAAGCTTCAATCATGCTATCGGTTCCTTCTGCCTGGCACGCCTTCCACCTGCCCTGCAGATGAGCAGCCCAATTTTAGGTGGGCTTTCGTTTTTCTTGCCTAAGCTCAGGGACCTCCTCTTCCAGGAATCTTCCCTTATGCCTGACTCTGGGTCCTGTGCCCTCACCCCATGAGTTTCCAAAGCCCTTTCCCCACCCCTGGCTCACCATTCCATATTATAGTTGCCTGTTTACAGTGATATCTTTTTCCCTCCCTAGTGTGTAAGTTGCACAGGACAGGGATCAAGTTTGCCTGGTTTATTTACTCCCTAGTACCTGCACCGAGTAGGTATTCAAGATCTTGTCATGATCATCACAGTAGGATAAATGGACCATTTTGTGCGAGCTTGAGAACATAGCAGCTCTTCCATCAGAAAAGTCCCCAGGTGATGGGTATTAAGGAGGGCACGTGTTGTGATGAGCACTGGGTATTATGCATAAGTAATGAATCACTGAACACTACATCAAAAACTGAACAT
Organism: Ailuropoda melanoleuca; assembly: GCF_002007445.2. Taxonomy (NCBI): domain Eukaryota; kingdom Metazoa; phylum Chordata; class Mammalia; order Carnivora; family Ursidae; genus Ailuropoda; species Ailuropoda melanoleuca. The sequence continues at coordinate 67,527,632 of NC_048232.1, forward strand.
AATATGCTGGCTAACTGAACATAATAAAAATAATAATAATAAATTTTTTAAAAAAAGAAAGAGAAATCAAACCGACAGGCTCAAAAAGGCAAAATTTTCCCCAGTCTTGCCTCGGGGTCTGCACGCAAGTGGGTTTAGCTGGTAAGCAGATGCAAACAGCCTGAGCCACAGTCACTGGTCGTCAGCCTTTGCGTACACTGGGATCACCTGGGAGGACTTTAAAACTCGCCAATGCTTAGAGCCTACCTGCAGAGCCTTCTTTAATTGTTCTGCCCGAACAGCCTGGAAGGAGAGTCTTTGCTCTTTCCCCAGGAGTGTTTGTTCCCCAGGGCGACCATGACAAATGACCACAAATTAGGTGGCGTAGAGCAACAGAAATTTATCCTTTCCGAGTTCTGGAGGCTGAACGTCTGAAATACAGTTGCTGCAGGCTCTAGGGGACCATCCATCCTTGCCTCTTCCAGCCTTGGCGGGCTGGCAGCGTTCCTCGGCACCTTGGCTTGTGGTCACATCACGCTGATCTCGGCCTCTGTCCACACGTCACTTTTGCCTCTGTACGTCTGTTCTCCTCTACGTGACTATCGTAAGTACACCCCTCATTGGATTTAGGGCCCACTTGGATAATCAAGCACGATCTGATCTCAAGACTTTTCAACTTCTTTACATCTGAAAAGATCCTTTTTCCAAATAAGTTACATTCGCAGGGTCCAGGAATTAGGACATGGACCTCTTTGGGGGTGGGAGGCAGCAGTCAACCAAAAACACCAGGTGATTCTGATTTGCAGCCACTCCTTAATTAATATGCACACACTTGTAGGCAGGCTCACACATCTGTGCCCAGGCTTGTGTGGGAAACGACCACGTCTTTTACCAGGTGAGAATGATCATTTCGGAGCATTCCGTACCTAAGAAAAGGAGCGAAGCACCAAGGACGGACGATGGGGAAACGCCAGGCGGGTGGGACAGGGGGAAGCAGGGCATGGGTCCGACAAGCAACTTCTCTCTCTGTTTTTCACGGCTTTCTCGCTCGAAATTCTCTTTCTACAGAGGGATCTGTAATAAACAGACTTTTCTTTCCTTTTTTTTCTTTCCCCTTTCTTGGCTGAAGCATTCTGAGTCAGACTGAGTATCTATAGTCCTATGGTCTCCTATTTTTTCAAAGACAACCATGCCCTGCCTTTGGGTCAGACTTTTCGACAAAACCGCAGGAATGTTTTTGGTGCATCTCTTTAGGTAATTGAGACATTTGTAATTATGAAAAAGGAAAGTCTGCTCTTCTTTCAGATGAGTTGAAGGTAGAAAGTCAGAGGTGTGCCTATACCTCAGTAAAACCAGGACGGCCTCACACTGAGTCTGAATCCTTTCAAAGCTAAAAAAAGAGAAAGAAATGTGTAATTCTCATGAAATTCTTCCTTCCTTCTTCTTCTGTTTGCTGTTTAATTTTCAAAAGTCATTTTACTCTAGCTCTTATAAAAAATAAGTTCAAAAATCTAACAGCGATGATTCTCCTATGGAAGGTCATGAGGTTGGGGATAGAATGCTCGGTTAGCTTTTGATTTTTCCTCTCCACCATCTCTGGGTAACCAAACATCATTAGAAGTTCTAGTAATTGCAGTACAAAGAGTACTTGCAAGGCAGTCCTTCAGCAACCTCCTTGAAGGGAAATGTCTTGTCCTTATTTATAATAACATAATGTGATTTTGAAAGAGGCAGCATGATTGTGGATTTTGTTTGGGCTGGGAAAAAATAGACGCCGCATTTTTTTTTTTTAATGGAGGAATGTAAGGCTGTTAGATGCTGCTTGGGTCAGAAGTAGTAGGGAGAGTATACTCATTAATGCATTCTGCCGTCTGGCATGTGGGCTAATACTGACTGCTGGCACCAACTTGCCTCTTTTATTTTGTTAGAGAAAAAAGAAAAAGGAAAAAAAACCCATTCTGCCCGTTTTTCACTTTATTGTCTCGTTCTTATTCTAATCCCCAAATAGAAAGAGCAAAGTCTTTCTGCTGATTCAAGACTTTTTGCAATTTGGAGAAAAATCCCGTTTTTCCCCCTCCCCTTTTTGATGGGATGATGAGCAACCCCGGTAACTTTTCAGGTGTTCTTACTGAAACAAGAATTGCCAAAGAAATGCGAAAAATGCTAGCACTTATCGGAAATGCAAATGTAGCATTTGTTCAGCTTAATGTGAATAGCCTTGCCCAGGCAACAACACAAGAGACAGTTAGAATGCAGTCGTGGTTCCAAAAATTCATCCTTTCTTCCAACTAATATGACATTCTTTCAAAAAGAAAAGAAATGCAAGAACAAAAAAGAAAAGGGGAAATATACATGTGGTTTTGCTTCAGTAACCAACACAAAAATGCCAATTTCGTACGGGTTTTATTTTAACTAAAATAATCTGTTATTGTGCAAGTATTGTCAGAACAAAGTAGCAATAAAGGAGTTTTATGTCTGTGCTGCCTTTATTATGGCTGGGTTTTAAGAGCAGTGGACCACAGGTCAACCAATGTTCAGAGTGACGGTGGGTGTTATTCTCCACTGAGGACTGCCGCGAAATAGCCATGTTTATTGCCCATCATTTTTCAATGATTTTATGCCATCATTTGGGAGATGAATAAAATAACTCTGTAGCAGGCATGCATGTAAATAAATTAAGCATTAAGAACCAGCCAGTTGTAATCATCTTTCTTTGAGAATGTACTAAATAGTTGCAATCAGTGAAATGGACGAGAAATTGCATTAAATTGCAGTCCCAGTTAAACAGCAAGCCGACTAAAACAAGTCTTGAGGTGCAAGGCGAGGTCCAAAGGGGGGGAAGAATGTGGTTGCCTTCTGGGTGTGTTTTAGGCTACAAAACAGCGCTGGGCAAATAACATATGGGTCACTTAACCTTCCTAAGTGAAAGTATCTATTATTGATGAACAAACAACAATGAATGAACTCTTTAGCAATATATTACCATTTCCCTCATTTGAGCATTCAAGTCTCCTAGGCCTGAGAACCTTGGCAAATATAAAACCAATTGTCTCCTTGTATCATAATGCCTCTTTCCACAATGACCACTTTAATTATTCAGAGGATCCTTTTAAAAATTAAGATTGATTGGGAGTAAGAGGAAAGAGTTTAATGAAGAGATGTGGATCCCCCCCCCTTCTTTTAGGAGGAAAATGGGAACTGTAGATAGAGAAGCATTTTCTTCTTTTTCACTGAATTAATGGTTGGACCTCAATGGCGTAGATTTTCCAGCATCTAGCATCTTTCCCAAAAAAAAAAAAAAAAAAAAAAAAAAAAAATGTGCCCTCCTAACTTCTCTTGATTTTTTTTCAATTGAATATATTTAAATCTGGCCTCCCTGGATATGTGCTGTAGTCAGGAGACATATTCAGCTTATCCCCTTGATTTCTGATGCCTGTGAGCCAGTCTATTTGGGGAGGAATATCAATGAATGGGAAGAAATATAGGCTGCAGTCATCACCTACTTAGGTTCAAATCCTGGTTCTGCCACTTGCAAACTGTTTGTCTTTAAATGAAGTTTCTTTACATCTCTGAGCCTTTTTTTTTTTTTTTTCTCATAGGAAAAAGAGGCCTCTTATGTTCACATCGCGTTAGCCTCCTGGTACAATGTCTAACACAGTATTTGCATAGTTAATAGATGCTGAAGCTGTTAGTCTTAGAATTCAGAAAACTACTAGTCAAAATGTTGTTCTTGGTACAGGACAGCTGACCTACAGCCAACGTTTTTTTGAGTTCCTACTATGTGCCAGGTACTCTGATAGATGCTTTCATGTATGTTATCTCATTTACAATGTTCAAGGTCTTTCACACAGTTCCTGGTTTACAGTGGGACAAAATGAAGTTCAGGGAATTGATCACCTGCTCAGAAACTACTTAAAGACCACCGACCAGGGCTGACATTTGGACCCCAGTCCTCTAATTCCATGCGAGGGCCCCTCTCTCTCCAGTGTTCCCTCAGCCACATATGCCAGCAAAATTCAGAGTTCTGAACTTGAGATTTGTAAAATGAAGCTTTACCTAGGGCTCTGTAACTATGATTTACTTGGTAACTTATTTTATCAGTGAAAATTCTTTAGACCTAGATAAGAGAAACCCAAGTTGTACTGGATTATGCAAAAAGAACTTATTGGCTCAAATAATGGAAAAGTTCAGGAGAAACTCTCTTGACCGTTGACTCCCAGCCGACAGATTCTCCACGCTTCAGTTGTTGGCAAGATGTCAGCTAATAGCTTCACAGTGGAAATAAGGATCCTCTCTTTTCAACAGAAAAAGGTCCCAAAATTCAATCTTTTTAGGCAATTTGGGTCACATGCCCATCCCCGAACCAATCAGTCTTCCAGGACCGCTGGCCAGAACTGAGCCACACACACTCCTGGATTTAGGAGGAGCGCTCGACAGTGTAAAGGTGTTAGGCGGAGTGGGAGAGCCTCCCAAGGAAAGTATCTAGAATTCATGTGAGTGAACTAAGTTATGGGTGCCCTTCTGGAAAGAAACTGAGAATCAAGTCTCTCATCTACAAGCCGTGTGACTCTGAAGCAATTGAGTGTCTGTTCAGAACTAGGGCTCTGGTGCCGGACAGAGTAGAAGACTTCCGCCTCTACCATGTTTTAGCTGTGTGACTTGGAGCAGGACACATCCCCTTATAACTCAGTCCCTTCCTCTGTAGAATGGCTCAGTTCATAGAAGTTTTGAAAACTAAGTACATTAAACCATATATATATTGTAGAAAAATATACGTATGTATTCTAGGAAAATGCTCGGCATGTAATAAGTGTTCATTAAACGTTAGAGGCAGGCTAACGTTTTTAAATGATTATGCCTAAATTTCCTGGAATTTAACATAGGACTCTGTCGTCCTTGACTAACACACAGAATGAAAGTGAGAGCGTGCACATGACGTTCTACAGCCGTGCCCTGATGGTGGCATCATGACTGCACTTGCAGGAGTCAGACACCCTTCCCTCATAGCGCCTCCTTCAAGTAAAATTTTGTCCAACCTTATCTTCGAAATGCTGTTGCTGGAATCATACCACACTGGCCATTTTGCAGTGGGCCATTCCCTGGTGCACAACTTCACTGGTGAGTGAAAAAGGGGGGACCACAGCAAGTGTTGAGTAGATCACATCTCCCCTCTGCTCCAACTTTGCTGTCCTATTTGGAAGAAAATGCAAGATCCTTACCATGGCCTAAAGATCCTGTATAATCTGCTCTCCTAACTTCTTTCTCTCCTATGGCTTTGCCTCACATCCTCATCTTCTCTCATTGGCTTCGTCCACATTGGCCTCCTTGCTCTTTCGGAAATGTGAACACGCTAGGTCTATTCTGTGCCTCTGCACAGAATTTCAACTATTCCTGACCCACTTTCTCACTTCAGTCAAGTATCTGAGCACCTTGCATGGGAAGCTTTTTCCAATCCACCTGACATAAAATACACCCTTCCTGACACTCTAATCCACCTTATCCGTCCATAGCTTTGTTATAAATGCTCACCTTCCCTTGCTATTTAACATATTCAGTCATTCATTCATTTATAACATTTCCCCGAACTCGAATAAAAGGTCCTTAAGGAAGGCCTGTTGCTGTTCATGGCTCCCTCCACGATGCCTCAAAGAGTCTGGCCATAGTACTAAAGATTCAATATATATTTTCAAAATGAATAAATAAATAAGGGATATAAAAGTCCCTCCTGCAAAACTTGGAATATAATCAGTATTCAGTAAATGTTGGTTTAAAAATATATTTTCAGTTAACCCCTCAATGAGATTTAGTTGGTAGTTATTAAAACTTACTGGAGACCCTATCCAGCAATTGCACTCCTAGGTATTTACCCAACGGATTTAAAAATTATGTCCATACAAAAACCTGCAAGTGAATATTTATAGCAACTTTATTCATAATCTTCAAAAACTGGAAGCAACCGGTATGGCTTTCAATAAATAGATGGTGGTACATCCATATGAGGGAATATTACCCAGCAATAAAAACAAGAGCTCTCAATCCACAAAAAGACATGGATGAATCTTAAATGCATATTGCTGTGTGAAAGAACGCAGTTTAAGAAAGCACACTGGATGATTCTGATTATATGGTATCCTGGAAAAGGCAAAAATCTGGTAATAGTAAAAAAAAAAAAAATCAGTGGCTGCCAAAGATTTGAGGGAAAGGAGAAGGAGGGCCGACTAGGTAAAGCACGGGTGATATTTTTTTCTTTAGGTGGTGAAACAATTCTGTATGATACTGTCATCGTGGATACATGATATTATGCATTTATCAAAATCCATTGAATTTTATAGCACAAAGAGTGAATTGTAATTTTTGCTAATTATTTAGAAACCATTTAGAAGGTCTGGCAATCATGGGATGGAAAGCAGAACGTCACAAAACAATCCAACTGTAATACAAATGTACGAAAACCACCTCTCTAGAGGAGGTAGATGGGGGAGGGGCAGGCTGACATAACTCTAGAGTGAGTGTAGGGAAGCACTGTGTTCTGGCCGATAAAGTCCTATTCCATAAAGGTATGAGTTAACTATTCTGATATTTGCTGTACATGTGGCCTGGAATAGAACCATCAAATAAAGCGATGGGGGATGATGAAAGCCAAGTGTATCACTGCTGGAATGGAAGTCTACAGATAAGCAAGCGGAGGAGGCTGGGGTGATCCATGTTGCCGTGACTTAGAATCGGAGATATCACTATGAACTTGTGTTGAGCTTAACATAGATACAGACGGTTACATATAAAAATGTGTACAGATATGTATGTACTGTAGATTTAGACACATACATGTCCTTGCTGTTTCAGCTGAGAGGGTCTAGAAGTAATTATACCCCTGTAACAATGAGCATATTTAGCAGCGCCATCTTGGTTTCAAATACCATTCTCCAAGAAAAGGAACAAATGCTCCTTGAAGAAATGGCTGAAATGGCTGACTCTAGGGAGAGGACAAGATGATCCTGGAAACTCTTACAATGCCAGAAAATAAGGACTTCAAACACAGAACAAAACAAAACCTCGCAAGGATGAGGGTATGTCAAAGGGACACAGGAACCAACTGAAAAAAACTCCCCGTGGCAAAGCTGGAACAATTTAAGCAACAAAATAAATAGTGTAGTATTGGATTATAACCTTAAATACAAAATAAATATGCATCAGCTCTACTGATGTAAATAAAGAACTGAATAAACAAATAAATGAGGGAGAATAGGCAAATTTCCCATGCAGAAGAATTCCAAGTCATGTTAGACTTTGTCCTCTCAGGACTGTGGAGCATAACTCCCAGATCCTTGAGTGTGGCTGCATGCCATAGAGAAACCTGGCAAATACAACCTCAGCCAGGTGATCCACAGTCAACAACCTCAGTGATAAGTCGTGTTAAAAACGTACCTTTGGCACGATGTGATAGCATTGAAATAGCGCTTCTCCTCTGTGCTCTTCCTCTCTCAAATCCATAACCCCAGCCTAATCATGAGAAAAACTTCACACCGATCCCAGGAGAGGGATCATCTACAAAATACCGGCCAGTACTCCGCAAATTATCAATGTCATCAAAAGCAAGCATAGTCTGAGAAGGTGTTACAGGCCAAGAAGAGCCTAAGGAGATTTGATGAGTAAATGTAATGTGGTAGCCTGGATGGGATCCTGGAACAGAAAAGGGCATTAGGTCAAAACTAAGGAACTCTGAATCAAGAATAGGCTCTAGTTAATAATAATGTTGTTAACAATAGTTAAAAATAATATCAATATTGGTTCGTGAATTATAACAAATACTAATATAAGGTGTTAATAATAGGGAAAATGGGTTCAGGGCACGTGAGAACTCTGTACTATATTTGCAATTTTTCTGTCAATCTAAAAGTGTTCTAAAAAATAAAATTTATGTATATAAGAAAAGTTACTGAAGATAGTCCTTGGGTAAAGAGCACGTAGATTAAGGATGTAGTGAATAGAAATTGCTGAAGGGATTCAGGTAGTCAGAGTTCCCACCTTTGGCATGGACTAGTTCATGGTCTTCTCTACCACCGTGCCTGCAACACAGGTGTTATCAGATGTGTGCGTTTACCAGGACCCATGCTGGGAGGGGGGGACTCAGTGGTGAACTAGGAAGAGGCACGTCCACTGTTGTCAGGAACCCAAATGAGTAGGGAACATGAACATGACTAAAGCAATCATACAAGTCGACATAAAATTCCCGTGGTAGTGTTACAGACGAGAAGCACACAGAACCACTAGAACACAAAAAGGGGCATCGGAGTCCATCAGAGAAGCTAAGAAATGTGTCCCCGACCCAGTATTAAAATCACAGGGGCAAAAAAATAAAAATAAAAGTAAAAAAATAAAATCTCAGGGGCACTTTGAGAGGGTGGGAAATACTGGAGCCGTTCATCTTACAAGACGTAACTATTGGAGATTTCTCCACTTCATTTTGTCTGCGGCAGTCAGTCTGAACAGAGCGACTGTTGTGCCAACAACTCCCATTTTGTTTAGTTTTGGGTAACTGTCATTTTGTTGTAGACAACTCCTTGTTTGAAGTGGGGAACTTGGTGAGGAGGAATTAAAAAGATTTTAAGACTACCTTACAGGATCGCTTCATAACAACAAACAGAGCCATGCAGAATGCTTGACGTGTGAGACGTTACTTCCTCAGGGTTTGGGGTTTTTATGTTGTTTTTTGTTTTCCTACTGGGCACCGCCCCATCCTAATGATCCCCCCATAGATAAGAAATAATGGCTTGTTTCTTGAGGCGTAAAAAGAAGGAATATCCTACGTGTGCTTTCCTCATATTTGGTATGAATATGACTAATGTCTATTCTAATCCTTGAGGCATCCTTAAAAGAGCCAGCATATGAATTAAAAAAAAAAAAAAGGCATTAACCTTTTTCCTTTGCTCATTATGTAAATTCTATTGTTCAGCTTCTTTTTTTTCCCCTCTGTTTCAATGCTTACTCCCTTCCCCTCCCCTTGATTTTCCTGAATGAGTTTTTTCTCTTTTGTCTTTTCCTGGGGTAGATGTTATTGTGCACATTCTTTTGGGGTGGAGAGGTATAGAGGTATATATTAAGACCATTAATATGTTTACCTTTTTACCTACTTAGAATATGGTGAAAGACAAGGACAATAAGATGAGTCAGGGCTGCTTTCTGAATAACATGGAGCTCACAGTAATGGCCAAGTCTTCTCTGAGCAGTAAGTGGTAATCTGGCTGCATTGTGAGAGTAAGTGGAGTATTCAGCGTTCTCATCATTTATATATAACAACAGCCCAAGTAAATTAATTATAACTTGAGAAATCAACGGGAGCCGGTAACACATAGGCACCATTTTCCTCCAGGCGGGATGAAACTGTGTTAGCATAGAAATAGAATCATCCTCAGATTCACTGCTAACCTTTGCCCTCATTTTCATTCCTGGCTTTATGCGGGAGTAACTAAGCAGGTTAATGTCACAGAACTGACTATGATTATTTTTAGTTTAAACAATAGTGTCTGCGCAAGATAAATGCGTGTGCGAGATAGATTTCACCCCAGAGAACAGTTCATCTTTCCTTTTGCGTGCCATTTTCCCTTTCCTGCCCCTCAAATGGGTTCTGAACATATAGATTACATTATCACATTAAATGAGGATGGGTAAACTTCAAAGGGTTCAGATTAAGATGTACCTGGACTTTGAGATTCCAGCTTGAAAGCAAGCTCACATTAACTGACCTATGAAGCCATGACAGAGATGCCTAATGTCATTGTCAAATTCCTTTGAGTAGTTTTAAAATGAGACAAACCAAATTTGGGACTTCAGGGAGTTTGAGTTATCCTCTAAACTAATGCCGCAAAGGAAGGTAAAAGAACAATTTAAAATCTTTCTAAAATCATATATTATAAAAGTACATTTATATCAATGTATCCACAGCCAACCTTGTATCTAGTTGTGTCCGTTTCATTGTTAAATAAGAAAAATATGTGTAAACCACAGTTTTGGGCACCTGAAAACAACGCTATGTATAAATTATTGTTATTTTTATTTATGGCTTTATTCCTTCATTTATTCATTCAACAAACATGTTTTGGGCTTCCGCTCTAGCGAGGCACTATGCAATCAGGTGAGTTCATGAGAATCACATTAGCTGCCAGGCTCTGAGCTGAAGTAAACATGTGTCATTTCTGGGCCAAGGGTTGCGATTGCCGGAACAAGACTCTCCAGAGCTCTCCTCCTTGGCTGGGGTGACGGAGAGAGCCTCCTGTCTCCTATGGCTGAGTTACAACATCGAGGAGACTGTTAGTCCTGCTGGCTGAGTATGGCCCTCACTAACCCGCAGCAGACATGCAGGACGAGTGAAGAACCTTTGTTGTGTTAACCATGGGATTTTGAGACTGAGATTGATTTATTATCGTAGCATAGCCTAGTTTATCTTGACTAAGAGATAGCTGCAGAACTAGTACACATGACTATGAAATACTACTTCTCACTCACACTTTAGAGGTGAGGAAACGAAGGCTCAGGAGGTCAAATAACTTACTCAGGTTGACACAATTGATAAGAAGCAATGAAACACCTTGAACCAAAGCCTCATGTCCACGAATACATGCTAAGTACCATAACCAGGGGCTACACGTAGGAATGAAGATCTTTTACAGTATCAGGAAGATGGTTACTGATTCATCCATGTAGCTCGAACTTGTTCAGTACTCATAAAACAGATACGTGCTTATAACAATACAACCCAACATGGGTTCTACAAAATTCTGGATCCTCAAGATATTAATAAGACTTGTTCTGTGGTCAAATAATTTTGTGAAACACTTTATACAATTTAACTTCACCTGTCTCCCAGCTGCCACCACCATCTTTATGGTGACCGCTGCGAACACCTGGCCTACCAGCATTCCCAGCTCTCTTGCCAAGAACTGGGCTACAGCAAGGCCTCTATCACTCCTGCTTCTGTGGAGCAAAGACATAGTTGATAGATGTGTCAGCGGGATGTATAGGCTCCTGCTGGAATGTGCTCCTGCTGCATGACAAGCTCGTGGCGGGTGAGCCTGAAGCCCCCCCCCCCGCAGCGTGCAGAGCAGCAGGTGGTATGCTGCGGTTGGCCATGCACTCTGTACGGAGGAGAGGCACCTGGGGGATGGATACACGAGGACTTCTGGGCAGTACAAATGGGTTTCTTGGTTGGCCACTGAACTGGAAGAAGCAAGACTGAAGGATTAGTGACGAGAAGGTCTGAGATAGAGCTATGTAAAAGGTCCTATGGAAATGGGCACAAATGAGCCAGCTTTGATAGCTTTGGAGATCAAAGGAGAACATCTTTTCATAAGATCAGAGTAGAGGAAACTATGGTAAGACTTCCCTTGCTCCCCATTGCCCTCCAGTTGCCCACCACTAGAGCCCTTAGTAGTTCCCTGTTCCTTTCTGACCTTAATACAGGACTAATCAGCACTAATTTGAAAGGCCAGTTTATGATGTATCCTAAAGTTAATGCATCGCCTGCCAAAATGGCATTGCTATTTTAGTAAAGGCCTTCAGAAGTCTAATGTTAATAAATGGGTATTGGGTAATCTCCACTACAGCCGCAAAATAGTCAAGGGAAAAAAAAAAAACCCAAGCAAGAGAGGCTTTTGGTGCTTCTTGTATGAGATTCATCAACTTTGCTTAAGGAAGATCAATTCTTTGGTGGTATCAGTATCTCCCCTGAATATACTCATTCTCCTCAATGTATAGGATCCAATGTAGGGATTTGCTGAGGAGTTTAAGATAGCACAGGTCCGTGTAAGAGGATGGCAGAACTATACTCTTTGGTGGGAGAAGGAAGGGGAAGGGTAGAGGTGCTATTACTAGCATTTCCTGAATCATTACCCCACAGTTTTTCTGGGAAGTAAGCGTTCCCCAAAATATGACAGTAATTCTGTAGATAAAGTGGTGAAGTCCTCTCAGATGACCAGGACTTGAATCTTGACAGTGTTACTTATATTTAACTCTTTCCCCAAAGTTAAAATATTAATTCTATTCTCTCATCTGCAAATCGGTTGTAATCAATAACATGTGCTCTGCACATATCAAGTTATCATGAATTTTAATAAGATCATTGTACTTCCATTATTTGTATAATCTTGGGCAAGTAACTTAAATTGTCTGGGTCCCATTTTCCCTGGGCCAATTCTATGTTAGAGGCTTAGTTTAGGTAATCACCAAGAAACTTCTAGCTCTGGTGTTATAGATCCATGCATATGAAAGCATTAATTGGGAAGTGTTAGAGAAATATAAATTTGATTACCCTTATGGTTTATATTTGTATCAGTATTACTATTTTTTTTTTAAGATTTTTTATTTATTTATTCGACAGAGATAGAGACAGCCAGAGAGAGAGGGAACACAAGCAGGGGGAGTGGGAGAGGAAAGCAGGCTCATAGCTGAAGAGCCTGATGTGGGGCTCAATCCCATAACACCGGGATCACGCCCTGAGCCGAAGGCAGACGCTTAACCGCTGTGCCACCCAGGTGCCCCCAGTATTACTATTTTGAATGCAGTAGTCCTCGGGAACCAGTTTTCTCTATGAAAAGAAAAAGCATGGTCCCTGATACATTCCACGTGGGACCACTGTCAGTGGCAAAGATTTGTCTCTGTAAAGGCCATTGGTAAGAAACATCGAGCCCTTTGCTCCTCCTGCTCCAAATTGATGCCCTCCTGCTCTAACCACCAGAAGGGAGACATCATCTGTTTCATGTTCTGACTTACACACAGGAGCTTCTCGCGGCCGTTTTGAAATTAATGAACCCACAGCCTCCAGAAGTCAGAAGCAGCAGAATCATCAATTTCTCATCGATTTCAAGGAGGAGGAAGGAAGGCTCTGCCCTCTTAACTCCTCTCCTCTACTGTCCTTGGAGGATGGATGCAGTCCTATGAAGGAAACCTGGTTTCCAAAGGCTCATAAAAATGCTCTTGGAAGTCACTGCACGTTATCCTTCCTTAACAATGATGATAAACCCCTTATTAAGGCTTGACTGTGTGCTCAGCACTGAGCTCTGTTTTTCATCCATATTTTCATATTTCATCCTCACAACAGCTCCATGAAGTAAATGTCACTCTTACGCCAGGAACACTGAGACTTAGGAAATGTAAATAACTGAGCAGTCAGTGAAATGGGAATTTTAACCTACGTCTGTTTGAGCCCAAAGTCTGAATTCAAAGCAAGTAATTCTTACATTTCTTGGTTTCAGGATGGCTTTACATTTTTGAAAATGTATTAAGGACTTCCAAAAGCTTTTGTTTGTGTGTGTCATAGCTATCGATATTTGTTGCATTAGAAATTTGTGCAGTGAAAAATTTAAAACACAAGAATACACAAGCAAACACTCCATTAGCCCTTAGGGCAATGATGTCCTCACATTATTTAGCCTGTGGAAGACTCCACTGTACACTCAAAAGAGAATGAGACTAAATGAGACAAGTAACATCTTAGTATAATGTGAAAATAATTTTGAGTGTGTGGACCCCCTGAAAGAATTAAGTACCCAAAATGGTACTCAGGGAACTATGTCAACTTTCCCGTTCTCCACTCTAGGCTAACATGCCTTGCAAGTCCAATGTGATGCTCAGACAGACAGACGTAGCTTCTACAAATCAGACAGAGATCTCAAATTATCAAACACCCTTATCTCCATAGTGAGTAATTCAACCCCTCCGTCCCTTTTGAATATGCGACTTACTGTTTGAAGAGAAAAAATAAAGACTAATTAGTAAAGTTCTATACAAAGGAAAGGTTGTTAGTGTTATTCCTGATTTGTGGGTAACTTTTTCTCGCTCCCTCTTTACTTAGAGTCCTGAAATCCAAGTGTTATCTGATAACCTTTCACCATCACGTTTCATCCAAAGAGATGCTGTTGGAAGCAGTTCATTTTTACCTACAAGAAATATTTTTCCAGTGCCTACTCTGTTTATAGCAAGGAATGTAACCCAGTCCTCGTGCTCAAGAAACAGAGTCTGATGAGGAAGGATAGACAAATCCAAAGGTAATTTATAAAAACAATGTGATAAGCTACGAATACAGGCGTATGAAGTAGCAACACCTAACTCACCTTCTAGAGATCAGAGAAGATTGAGAAATACAGTAGTAGTTTCACTGCTGTGTTTCAAAGGGCCCATTTTTAAATTTAACTCCATTATCCCAACTTGATGTCACTTTCAACGATGACTTCTGGTTTTCTCCCCTCTATTTAAATGTTGAAGATTTTCTCTTTTTATATTCAGACACATCGCTTTGCATTTTCAAAGTCAAGTCTCATTGTTATTCCTTCTCTGGGTCCTTTTGTATCATTTTTTCTGATATCCCTGGTATTCATAATATCTCCCAAATGAGTACCATCTGTGAATTTCATCAGTGTGCTGTCTGTTCCCTATTCTGGCTTGTGAATGAAGATATTAAATAAGAACAGACATTGTAGGGCAGCTGCTTCCTGCAGCCCCCACCAGGAGTCCTCTCAATGTTTATGACACCTTCTCACTGGCATTCATTGCATTTTGTTTATGGTCCTTCAGGTAGCTTGAATCCCAAGTGAGACAGATACTATTCAAGTGAATATAAAGTTTTCTGATTAAAATTTGAGATAAGGTGTGGTATACTTTCTCCTAATTCTGAATTCTGGGAAGCAGTTACCTAACTTCCTCCCCTGTCTACCTCTGGCCCAAAATGACTCCAGTATTTTCTGACAAAGTAGTCTCCACATGCAGATTTCTCAGTTTATGTCAATGTGCGGGATGATAAAATGGAAATAGGTGTCACATTTTAATGTGAGGTGAGAAGCTTTGATGTGGAATGTGCAAGAGAATGATCAAAAATCAGTGAAAGGATTCTTTTTTTTTTTTTTAAAGATTTTATTTATTTATTCGACAGAGAGACAGCCAGCGAGAGAGGGAACACAAGCAGGGGGAGTGGGAGAGGAAGAAGCAGGCTCCCAGCGCAGGAGCCTGATGTGGGGCTCGATCCCATAACGCCGGGATCACGCCCTGAGCTGAAGGCAGACGCTCAACCGCTGTGCCACCCAGGCGCCCCCAGTGAAAGGATTCTTAACCCAGTACCCCAAGTTGGGTATCAAGTGTTGGGTTATAGGAGATTAGACAGGGATTTTTAGAGTCAATTGGTATACTGTAAGTCCCATCCATTCAATAAGGTGTAAGAAGGGTATTTCCCCCTTTACCTCAAGCCAACAGAGAGGGAATTTAAGATGGTTCAGAGAGTTTGATAACTATGCTCTGAAGTTTGGGGGATATTGCACATTGGGATCTCTCACTCACAGCAACATCTGAAGGCAAGAAGGAACAAGACTGGTAAGCAACCCGCTCTCCTACAATTAATCTGCATAAAAAATATGGGACCATGTACAGTATATGCATAAGAGAAATCCACTTGGGCTCATTGCTGTCTTGTCTAAAACTGGCAAGTAGAAATTTTGCAGAAAGAAACTAAAGGGACCACTCAATTTCTACTGATGATAAATGACGTGTAAGCATTCAACCAGAACTGCAATGAACATCTAAGTCAATGGGACTACTGGGTGGGAATGGTATAACTTGGAAAAACTCATGTGTATTAATTAGCTTTTGCTGCATAAGAAAAAAACCCCAAAATTTAGTGGCTTAAAACAACCATTTAGTTAGCTCATGATTCTTTTGGTTACCAATTTAGGTGGAGGCTCAGCTAGGCAGTCTTCCTAATTTAGGCTGATTCACTCAAGTGTCTGTGGCTAGATGCAGGTCGGTTGGAGGCTTACTAATCTAATGTAGCCTCCACTGAGACAGCTAATTTTTTTTTTTTAAGATTGTATTTATTTATTTGACAGAGATAGAGACAGCCAGCGAGAGAGGGAACACAAGCAGGGGGAGTGGGAGAGGAAGAAGCAGGCTCACAGCAGAGGAGCCTCATGTGGGGCTCGATCCCATAACGCCGAGATCACGCCCTGAGCTGAAGGCAGACGCTCAACCGCTGTGCCACCCAGGCGCCCCGAGACAGCTAATCTTTGCTCCACCTGGTCTTTCATCCTCTAGAAGGCTGTTTTAGTGGCATCAAAGTAGGTTTCCAAAAGAGAGTGCAGGACTTCTTAAGGTCTAGGCTTATAGCTGGAATATCTTTAATTCTTTCATATTCTTTTGGTTGTGGCAAGTGACAAGGCCAACCCAGATTCAATGGGTAGAGAAATAACCTCCAGCTCTGGCCAGAAGAGTGAAGTCCTTCCCTTCATCTTCCTGTGTGTAACACAAACGTGAACTTGGAAGTGCAAGTCATCTAATGACCAAGAGGTTATAAGGATGCTGAGAAAGGCCTCATCCTAACGGTAAAGAGAGGGAAGATGGGGGAAAAGAAAGGATCCTTAATGACATCACTGAGCTACCAACATGCCCTTTCCTGCCTACTCCTGTATTTTTATTGCATTTTAAGACAAATAAACCCCTTTCCTGTTTAGGATACTGTTTGTTGATGTTTCTGTTACTTTCAGGCAAACACATTCCTGACTGATACAATAACAAAGTTTTATATAAGATGAGCTAAACTGAGCTGCACAACTAAAGAGGGATCAAATTAAGAGAAGAGTCATAAAAAATGGATTAAGAGTTATGTGAGAAAATATCAAAGCAACTAGAAATTTCCTGGTCAGAGACAAAAATACAGAACTTGGAGAGAGTTTAGCAAAATTGCATGAATGGTTAAAATGTAAACGATTATGAATAAGCTAGTCTTTTTTTTATAGAAGGAACAAAAGAGAAACCAAGATCACTCTGTAAGATAGTTAGATCTGTGAATTCATCTTTAAGAGCAATGTAAACACTAGAATTCTGTTTAAGCATGGCTTTGGATCTCTTTTTCTAGACATCTTTGGGAATGGAAAATGTTTTTCATCTAGGATTAGATACAATTTTATCCCAAAGAAAAATAAATTAGGTAACCCCATTTTGGTGTTTTCATCCCTATATTTCTTAAATTCTTTGTTATACATGTAAGAAATGGATAAATGTATAAAGCAAATCTGATTCCTCCCAATAACTTGAGGTAGGCTTTTGAGAAGCAAAAGGCTATGCCCTAGAATGCTGTCTTGGTAATTTATGCTTCTATTTTTCTCTGAGTCAGAACCTTGACTTCCTGACATTCAGTTTCGTTCAATAAAAGAAACTCTTTTTCTCCCAGAGATCCATGGTGTTTTGATACCCATCCTTCATAATAGAAAAGTGGTTTATTTTACAACAAATAGTTGTGGAGGTTATAATTGTCATTTTTTTAAAAGATTTTATTTATTTATTTGACAGAGATAGAGACAGCCAGCGAGAGAGGGAACACAAGCAGGGGGAGTGGGAGAGGAAGAAGCAGGCTCACAGCAGAGGAGCCTGATGTAGGGCTCGATCCCATAACGCCGAGATCACGCCCTGAGCCGAAGGCAGACGCTTAACCGCTGTGCCACCCCGGTGCCCCATAATTGTCATTTTAAGTCTCATTTAAACTTTGTCGTGCCAGACATCCATCATTTGCTTGAACCTATCGTCACCATTTTCTTCATTTGCTCCAATTTCCATGTATCACCTAAAAGCTACCATAAGTTTAGAGTTGAAACTTCCAGTAAAGACCATGCAGTTTTAGCTACTACAAATAGTGTATTCATAATATAAGTGATTGTTTCAGTCCTTAGGATATTTTCTTCTTGTGTAACTTGTGGCATACCCAGAAATAAGCCTCAGTAAGATAGAATTCTATGTGGGGCCCGTTTATCCTGCCTTATCCCAACTTGGCCACAAAAACGAGGAATGTAACAGTTCTGTAGCGTCCGTGGAGATCAGTCACCTGCCTGAAAGGGTTACAAAGACAACAGCAGAATTTGAGAATGTCTGAAATCTATACTATAAGATAAAAAATGATGTATGTCTTGAAACATATTCTTTTATTCAAAATTGATGAATAAGATACTCTGGGTTCTGACAGCAAAATAGAATTTCTCCTTCATAAGGAGCTAGAAGATCTATGGGAATGTTTCACTACCCCTTTGGATTTTTCTTGCAATCTGTTCCGTGCCATTCCTATCAGTTGATGTCTTCAGAGAAATGTCTATAGCTTGCTGTAGGACCCTAATTACTAAGCATGACTTATCTCTAGTCTTTGATAATGCCTTTTCTCATAGGATGGTCTCCAAATACTAAGTCATTATCAATTAATTTTTATGGAGGGCTTGGCTTTCCATATTTCTTAAACACTCAAGAAAATGCTGGCTGGTGCCAGAGGTAGATTTACCTTAAAGCTAATGAAGAGAAGCTTCAGAACACCTCAATTGCACAGCCCCTTCCAGGGCTCTGGGAGAGCCCCTGTAACTGTCTAACATTTGCATGACTAAGATAGTGCAACCACAATTGCTTAAGGCCACTCCAATCTCCACTTTGTTATGCTTCCCTTCAAAACAGGTAGTGTGGATGCAGCCGCAGGTATTTGGAGATCCAAGTAAGGGAGACTGAGTTGTTTATACATTAATTTGTGTTTAGTGGGATATATTTATGTGGCTCAGGGTCTCTTCCGTAAATAATTAAAATATTTCTGGCCTTCCTGAAGATGAAATGGCTTCCAGGCGCCCTCCTGCCCTTCAGGACTCGAATTCACTGAACTTCGCCACAGCAGGGGGCAGGGGCCAGAGCGCACATGTCACAATCAGGCAGGAAGCACGTGGGGCCGGAGGAGACACAGGGTTTGAAACAGGTACAGGCAGAAGTTGGTCTGTGGAAAATCTTTCAGCCAGCAAACATGTAAAATTGCAAATGGAGATGTTCGTTCTCACTGGTGTCTGGGCGGAACCAAAATCCTCTCCTGTAAGGAAGATATTCATAATATGGTATATGCAGTTACAAATGTACCAAACTTTCACTTTTTTGAAAGTAATAGTGAGAAATAGAATTTATCAGCATTCCTGGGTTGGTAGGGCCCAAACCTGTATCAGTATTACAGATATTAAGTACATCTGTAATGCTTACCTGTAAAAGAAACTTGACAAAATTGCTCAAATTTGTGAAATGTTACCAGTAATTGGTGTTAAAGGTAAAAGAAATTATTCTAAATTATTGATAATAAAAAATATTAATAATGCTAGAAAACTAATTATTTTCTATTTTCTCTAGGAAGGATTATATGTCAAAATTATTGTCATATGAAGAAGACATCAGAGAATATGCAGCCAAAAGTAATATAGAGATATGTCAGGCAGCTAATTAATAAAAAACATTGTTATTATTGCAATGTTTGTGGTATTTGGCAGCTGTCAAAAGCTTATCATTTATTGCGATTTCTATTCTTGTTCTAAATAAATATTTATTCTAATAACTAAGTTGTCATTTATATTTTTGTGTTCTTTTTCTTAAAGTGGGCTCCCAAAATTGTAGAAGTTTCAGGTTTCCCAAAATTTAAATTCATATCTGACAGAAGTGTCTCCCTCTCTTTCTTTGTGTGTATGTCTCTCTTTCACACACACACACACACACACACACACACACACAGAGTTTAGTGAATTTGACCTGCATTTATGTTCTTTATGATACTGTTTTTTATTTGTTTGTTAACTTAGACTTCTTGATGTTGCAGTAGAGAAAGATAGTTTAAAGCTCGCTCTTTCTTGGGGAATATTCACTTATTGGGGTGGGGATAGGTCTGAGCTGATAAAAGACTTTCCCATTGGGCTACTCCGTGAGCTTTCTTTTCTACCAAGTGGTCAGGATGTTTAACCGTGTCACATGCATGATCATGTTGGTGACCTTTGCAGCAATCCCTTCCTGTATGTGGACAGCTTCCTCATCTTCTTCTTCCCTCTCCCCTCTCCTTTCTTCCCTCCCCGCCCCCACTTCCTCCTCTTCCTTTGATAAGCCCTATACACTTAGATTTCATTGTGCCCCAAAGAAAGAGATAAGGAAAACAAATGCACCAAGAAGAGTACTTTCAGCCACTAAAAGGCCAACCTGCATTCCAGGTAGGGCTGTTCTTTTGTGTTATCAGAGGATGGCACAGGGCAAATAGCGGATATGGAGCCCCTGATTTAGACTAGGAGAATGTCGAGGCCAAATTGCCGGTAGGTGGCTAGGGTTGGAGGAAGTTCTTTCACAAGGGAGGCATTCAGATAAACATACTTCCAAGAAGCCTAAGAACAGAGCCAGGGAAGTTTGGAGACCTATCTAAAGTCTGAATAAGAGATTGGAAGTTAAGTGACTGGGGTGTGGAGCATGAGTCTGCTGGAAACACTCAGAGATGGGTTCAGTATAGGTCCTAGATCAAAACCAAATTGGAGAAAGTATCAGAGATTCAAAACTAAAGTCGGGGGTAGTAACCCATGAATGGCATCCAGGCCAAAGCCAGCAGCCAGCGCCCCAACTGCTCCAAACCCAGTGTTCCTTCCTTTGAAGGACTGGACCTGGCTACTGCTGAGCTCTGACAGAGATAAGGGGCTTCACCTTCCGAGGAGCCGCACCGGACTCCGAGAGACAGATTAGCTGCAGATTTCATGAAGTCCTCCCGGAGCAATGACTCCAATTTCAAAGAGGCACAAGTATGAGTCTGGGTGCCACATTTGAAAGGAAATAAAAGACTCGAGGTTTCAATTTGCAGTCCCTCCCATGACAAAGTCCTTCAACCCAATGATTCTCTCCACTAAACTAAAGGCAACATCTTCTCTCCACCTTGCAAGTTGTTGTTAAAATCATTCCTTAATGTTAGTGAGGTGAATTTTTATAAAATAATTTATTGTATTAATAGTGTTAGCCTGCTTTAGAGGTTTTTATATTCTTTTTTTCATTAAAGGAATGTGGCATGCACCCTAGACGTTACAGTTGCTATTATTAGGAAGAATAGCAACATCATTTAATTTTACTTACACAGTTTATTATATTTGTCCAACTGAGTGCTATTATGCCCCAGAATAATGGAGGATATTCATAAATTTCTCCAATCTCAAAAGAAACCAAAGACTTAAAGTTTTCCCCAGGTACCTCTAGCCTTGAATTCAAATAGTATTCCTCCTCGCCCATTCCTCCACTTTGTTCTGTCAGACCTTCCAACTTTAAATACTGCTTCAAACCCCTGAGGGTTTTATAAGCTCAACCACAGGCTGCATTTAAGCAGACTTCACCCATAATTAATTAGTTGAATGTGTTTAACTATTACTCATTGTCCAAATAAATGCAAAATAAAGTACCTCTACTTGAGTGTACAAAATAGCCATCTACAAAATCAGAAGCAATAAAGTTATATAGTTGGCTTTGCTCCATTTCTTTGGCTAAGATAAAAATAGAATGTTAGCTTCTTAATAACATTTTCTTTTACTAAAGAAGATATAGCACTTTTGATTGCCTATCAACTTTAATATTTGCTGATATGGGAAAGCACTAGTCTCTGCTAAATACGGAGGAGCCTTAACCTACTTTATTTGATTTTAACATCTTGCATTTTAAAATGCAGGATCAAGGACTGTAGATTTTTATCAACTTTCCTTAGCCTTCTCTACAATAAAGGGAACACAGGGATTCTCTGGAAGGAGAAAAGATGCAGGACTCTTGAGGCCAATTTGATAGAAAGGAATACTTTAAATTCTGAAGGGAGGCACATGGAGACTTGTGCAGGGGTAGACATGGAATTATCCATGCCTCTCATTGCTTGTCTGTCAGATCCTGAAGGGCATGATGGGATTAATGGGAGAGAAGGTTGCGTTTGTCTTGTGGGGAAGAGCCTACTTCTATGTGTCAAATTTGGCGGCTGTTGATCGAGTATTCAACAGACGTGGGTATCTGAGCAGATTGACCAAATCTAGACAGGAGAAGAGAAGGACAATGGCATTACTTTCAACAGACACAGTTGGGTGACGAGGTGAAACAGGAAATGGTTTTGTAGCTATCAGTAACTTGAACAAGAGATTGCATAAGAAAACTCAACAGCAGATAATTCTGAGAGGAAGAGAGCTGTGGGAGGAAGGAGGTGTCTGGAGCAAGTATTGAGCATACATGATCCTCACGGCTGTTACATAAATAGGTACCTGAGGGTGGGAGTTGATTAAGAAAGGAGTTGGAGTCTCTGCAATGATGCATGGTGGAAGAGCCAGAGAAATGTGGTTGAATAACAGATGTTACCTATTTCTATTACCCATCATAGCATGAAATGGGAGAACATGGTCCCAGAATTTTGGAAGAAATAATGGAATTTCAAACGCTGCTTCCATAGAATTTGCAGAATCTGAAATACTGAGCACTAATCTGTGACTCTACTGTTAGAGTCTTTACATTTCTTCTGGTGTGTGTCTGAATGCTGATGGCATTCAAATGAAAATGTTATGGCCACTTGTCTTGGTTTGAGTTTTCCCCCAAACAGACCCCAAGATAAGGACTTCAGAGCATTTAACTCTTCAACCTCCTTCACTTAGATTAAATATCGCAAATGGCTTGTTGGAGAAGTACATAGTGTAATAGTTACAGGCAAAAGCTCTTAAGCCAAACTACTAGGTTTGTAGTCTGAAGACATTTACTAATCATGTGGCCTTTAAGTAGTTACTTTTCTATGCCTTGATTCTCTTATCAAAAAAATGTTGAAGCTACTAGGATCTAACTCCTAGGGTTGTTACAAATATAAAGTCAATTAATACAAATACTAATCACAGGGCCAGATGAATCATGGAACACTACATCAAAAACTAATGATGTACTGTATGTTGGCTAACTGAACATAATAAATAAATTAACTTAATTAAATTAAATAAAAGAATATGGCAAGATGCATGACAAGTACCCAATAAGTATTAACTCTCCTAATCATAGATTTCTTTTCACACAGCTTCAAAAATCCTTCTCAAAACAGTGTTTCCGGCAGCCACTGTCAATTAATCAGGGTTGACGCAGAGATGAAACCAATTTGTCTAGTCTCTGTCTTCTGTAAAGTAAGATGGCTCTATGTCCATATAAAGACTTGTGAAGTCGTAGCATCTCAGAGGAGAAAGGAACCATAAGTATCAGCCACTCCAACGTCTAAACCACTCTGGAAACGTCTTCCATAATGGGCCCTAGCACACAGGCATCTGAGCCTCTGCTGGCTATTCAGTGCTCATTAAATCATTCAATTTCAATTTTTAGACATTGTCTTAGCTCAGGGCGCCACAACAAAATACCATGATGCTTCGCTTCAACAACAGAAATTTATTTTCTCATAGTTCTGGAAGCTGGGAAGTTCAAGATCAAGATTCTGGCCTATTCGGTTCCTGGTAGAGCTCTCTTCCTAGCAAGCAGACAGCCGCTTTCTCACTGTCTTCACATGACCTTCTCTGGTGTATGCACCGGGAGAGAAAGGATTTCCCTCTTCTTCTTTAAAAAGCCATAAATTCTACAGGATTACCCTTATGATCTCATTTAGCCTTAATTACCCCCTGAAAGCCTTATCTCCAAATACAGTCACACTGGGGGGTTAGGTTTTCAACATATGAACTGGGGGTAGGAGAGCACAGTTTGGTCCCTAGCAAACATTGTTATTTTTATTGAAGTAAATTTGGCCTCACTATAAGTCACAATTTTGTTACCAAGAGCAACAGAGATGAGATCTCTTTCTATAAGACAGATTTCTAAGAATTTAAAACATTGGAAGTGTCCTTCCTAGTTCTCAACTTTAGGCTTAATACCCCCATTTATTTCAATGATTTTTCATCCAGATTTCTCACCATCCCATGAGCACTACTCTATCCTTAGTTAATTTCTAGATTTAGAAAGGGTGTCTAAAATTGAAAACAATGTTCCAAATGTGATCTTATCAATATAAAATGCACAGGAATTAGTATCTTTTCTGTTCTTGTAACTCTTCCTGCTTCCATACAAACAGATTGTGTTCACTGTGTTAGTCATTGGATTTCAGTTTATGGGCAAATAGCTTACACCTTGGTATTTTAGGTACTCGGTAAACATTGTTTGAACTGAACTGGAGCCCACTCTGATGGAGTTCTTTGTTACACTGGGTCTTATATTTTTCTGAATCATCTTCAGTCTAAAGAGTTAATAGAATACTGGAAACTGGACCATTCTGGAATTCTGATACTTTTGCATTTAGGATAGTAGTAGAGATCTGGGCCAACATGTACAAAAATTGAAATGGACCAACAAAGAGCATGCCTGCACTGAAGAAAAACAGAATTTTTTTCCATCTCTTTCCAGAATAGCATGGACATAGAGAGAGAGTGAACAGGGGGCCATGCGTCTGTTACGTGTCTTTAGTAATTGCTTAAACATGTGACTTGCCATTTAAGCGACAAAGGACATTTACTAAGGGTTTAATATATGTCAGCTACTGTGCCAGGCACTTTCACATTATCTTGTTAATCCCCTCAACAGCCCTGTGAGGTAGGTCTTATTAGCCTCACTTTACAGAAAGTTATGGAGCTGGCCTGATTTTACATGCTCAAGATCATTCTTGCTTTGGCTGCCAAATCCCAAGTGTCTTCCACCACACCTGAGCTAGTGAAACTGGGATGTGCCAGGGGATACTGGAAACCACTGCTATTATATGTCATGTCTCCCTGGGACATTAATATTCCTGATGACAGGTATATTAATTTACAAGGGCTGCCGTAACAAGTAGCACAGGCTGCGTGTGAAGCACTTGGAATAGTGCCCAGAACGTGGTAAGTCCTGTGTGTGTGTGTGTTAACCATTGTTACATGATGGGATGGATAAAGTAAAAATGCAAAATGCCCTTAATTTTAACATTAAAACATACCATAGAATTTTTTCACTCACAGAAGGCTGTTTCAAGAACAAATATCCATTGATGTTTCAATCCTCTTCTAATGGGATAGAGTTGAAGAAAATGAGAAGCAATTTCTGCAACCATGCACTTGTTTTCATGCTGGACTGACTTTTTTTTTTTTTTTAAAGATTTATTTATTTATTTATTTATTTATTTATTTTATTTATTTATTTGAGAGAGAGAGCAAGCACAAGTGGGAGGGGCAGGGAGAAGGAGAGAGAATCTCAAGCAGACCCCGTGCTGAGCTCGGAGCCCAACATGGGGCTCGATCTCACAACCTTGAGATCTCGACCTGAGCCAAAACCAAGAGTAGATGCTTAACCATCTGCAGCTCTCAGGTGCCCCCATGCTGGGCTGACTTCTAAGATGTCTCTCAATGATCCCTACGAACTGATATTCATGCTCAGTGAAATCCCCTCCCTGCGAAGGGAGGCTGGACCAAGTGAATCACTTCTAATGAATAAAAGATGGCAAAAGTGTTGGAATGGCACTTCCAAAATTAGATTATAAAAATCTGTGACTTTTGTCTTGCTATCTCTTGTCTCTTCTCTCTTCTCTCTTTTCTCTCTCTCTTTCTCCCTCTCTCCCTGGCTCTTTCTTGCCTGCTTGCTCTGATGGGGCAAGTTGCTATGTTTTGAGTTGCCCTGTGAATGGGCCCATTTAACAAGGAACTTGTTGGCACCCCAGTTGGCACCTCGCCTGCAGCTTGCGAGGTACCCTGCAGCAGAAGATCCAGGTGAGCTGTGCCCATACTCCCGACCTATTGAAGCTATGAGAAAATAAATATTGTTGATTCAAGCCACTAACTCTTAGGGTAATTTTTTATGCAGCGATAGATCGCTAATAGGCTATTTTGAAAGTGGAGGCTGTTGTGGTAGAAGATGGCCGATGGTGACTCAGGTGCAAAACAAGATTCCTGTGAGCACAACAGAAGGATCCAAAGAGTAGAGGGCAAAAAATGAGCTGTCTTCAGAAGATCCCAACTATTTCCCAAGCATCACTCTGCTCAAGTAGTTTTTCCCCGTCGGCATGTCTGGAATTAACCTTTAATTGGATAGCTTGCAATACCTTTGCTTCGGACTAGTTGTATTTCAAAGCACTTAAATTGCTCAACCTGCTCCGATACATTTACTCCTACTGTTTTCATCATTAATGAGGCATTCAGCTTTTATAATCTAGGAGACGACCTAAAGATCAGAGTTAATTTAATTTAAAATCCATATACTAGAGAAGAAAGCCCCTGCCTGCAGTATTGACGTCAAACTGCGGGCTTCTGGAAACTCGGGAGCAAAGAAAAACACGACAGCATATGCCATGTTATTATTTCCAACAGGTGCCTATAGTCACACAGTCACAAAGTTCTACTGAAAGAGATTCTGAAAATTGGTCCCCAACTGATTTAATACTACTTGTCAGAAGCTTTTGTTTGATCAAGTGAGTGGCAAACCACTTCCTGGATTCATTATGAAGTCTTAAAAATCCCACTGAGCAGCTAAGACCAATATCAATGAGTCCTACATCCCTGATATTTTGGAGAAAGTCATTCATGACTGAGATAATCAAAGAGCTTAGATTTATTAGGAGTGGTTCTTACAAAATATGTGTGTTTTTAACTGAATTTTATTGGCAAAATTATTGACTCCTACTACAGGAATAAGGCAGTGGCAAGCAATCACTGGTGGCGTCTATTTTATATGTAATTTTTTTTTATCCTCAAAGTCTGTTTTCTGATTTGCCAGGGTTTACAGTGAGATTGTTTCAGTTAACTGTTTTCTACTCATCTACTCATTCATTTGTTCATTCGGCAGACACTGCATGTATCTTCGTGCCAAGCACCATGCATGGTCTTGGAGATTAAAAAATGAATAACGTAGTCCTTCAGTTGAAACAGACTAAGTTATGCTATTGTAACAAATACGCTTAAAATAATCTCAGTGGTCTAGCCCAATAAGTTTCTTGTTCACACCATGTCTACGGGGTCCATGTAAAAACTCCATGGTGGCCTGGGCCCCATTTGCTGAGACCAGGGAAGATCAGACTAGAAAATCTGGGAGCAATAATTTAATGCTTCCATCAGAAGAGACACAAGCTCTTCTGCTCACCTCACCATGTCTGTCTGCAAGTTGAAGGGCAACGCCCCAAGAGCTTCATTAAGAGGAAAGCAGAAATGAAGCACACTATTGTCTACCATACACAGACTTTGCCCCTGACACCCCAGCCCGTCTGGTTTTGTGAGCCTGTGCAGACTTGTCATAGACATGTGTAAGACTTTTTCAGGCCTTTAAAATATTAAACATATGGTAATCTCCCATGACTGTCCTCATGGACAGCTAAAGGAACAGGGGCTCTGTGTTCAAGATGACCCATCTCCCTCTCTCTGAAGATATCGCAGACTTTGTTTCCCTCTCTTCCTCCCTGGCCCAGGTAGGAGGAGCTGGTCACCCCTTGAGAGTGAAGAAATGAACAAAGGAGGACATAGTGAGGCTCCAGTTAGATGTGGAGAGTTACCATTAAATTCCCCCTTATTTATTTGTTCATTTCTTTATTTATGTACCCAGTGGAACATTTGACAACTATGTATTAAGCATCTCTACCCATCTGTGTGCTAGGGACGAAATGTTGATCAAACAGTAGAATGAGGAGATTTCAAGCAAATGGGCAATCACGATGTTGTACAGTAAGTTATGCTGGAGAAGTGCAGTCACTGCACTTCTGGGATCATGTCACTGGGGGGAGCCAGTGGGTGAAGGAAGACCCCCAGAGGTACTAATGACTGAGTAGAGGTCTAATGTAAGCTTGGTGAAACAGCTGGGGGCAGAGGGATGGTTCCAGAAGAAGAACAAAGGCCTGGAGGAGAGAGGGAGACAAAGAGAAGAGAGCAGAGGAAGCCATTGACAGAATCAGGGCATTGCAGGAACCCAGAGCACAGATTCAAGTTGTGGGCATTTGGGTAAGTTAGATTAGAAACATGAAGAGGAGCTAGGTTTCCAAGGACGTCGTGAGCCATGAACAAGAGTCTGGACTTTTTCCTAAGAGCAGTGGGAAGCCACTGAGAGGTTTCAAACGAGAGAGTGATATGATAGGTCCTTCAGTAACAACTGCCCTTTCCAAGACCTTAGCGGTTACTATGCTGGCGAAGGACCCACCCCAGCACTTGCTCACAGCAACCTTGGTCTTTGGCTAGTTTCCCTAAAAGGGTGATTTATGAGGAAGCCGACTGGGGATTTGTGTGTTTGGTATGATGAGGAACCCCAGGAGAGCCCCTGTTACAAAATTATTTTTTTCCATGCTCTGCCATTGATACTGAAATCCCACTCTTGGTTCCTTCACTTTTCCATTTATCTGTTCATCAAATATGCACCAAGTGCCTGCTTTGTAAATGGAATAGAGTTTGTGCGGTAAAGAAGAGATAAGGATGGGGATCCTGCTTTCAAAAGGCTAAAGTTCTAGTGGGGGAGATAAGACGAGTTTAATAGTATCGTGTATGAAAGGAGAACAGAGCTGTAGGACCCCAGGGGAAGAAACAAACCTTTCAGGCTGAGGAGCCCAGGGGATGCTTTGTAGCGAAAACACCAGGAAGGCTGGGCCTTGGGAGATGGACGTGATGATCTCAGTGCTGAGCAGCATTGCCATCAGAGGCATCTCAGCTTGTCTATGACAGAAAGTGCGCTCCAATGAGCTTGAGCAAAAAGAGAGCATTAATTGGCTTACCCCCTGGCAAGTCCAGAGGTGCAGCTGAGTCCATGCCCAGCTGGAACCAGGGAGCCAACGTTATGATCAAAGCTCACTCTCCCTCTCTCCATTCTTAGGACAGATTCTGGTGTTCAAGATGGCTCTCAGGGAACTCAGTATATTATTTCCATAGGGCTGCTGTAACAAACCACCACCAAGACTGGGTAACTCGAAGCAACAGAAATTTGTTCTCTTGGAGTTCAGGTGGGACAGAGTCTGAAATCGAGGTGTCAGCAGGGTTGAGTCCTTCTGGAAGCTCTGATGAAAAATCTATTCTGTGCCTCCCTCCTAGCTTCCGGTGTTTGCCAGAAATCGCTGGCATTCCTTTGCCTTTAGAGGCATCCCACCAATCTCTGCCTCCACCTTCACATTGCCTTCTTCTCTGCGTTTCTCCTCTGTGTCTCCTTAATCTCCCCTTGTAAGGACAGCAGTCACTGAATTTAGGGGCCACCCTAAATCTAGGATGATCTTTCTTGAGATCCTTTACTCAATTACATCTGCGAAGAACCTATTCTAAAAAAAGTCCTATTTCAAAGTTCCAGGTAGATATGAAATTTAAGGGGACACTATTCAACTTGCTACACCCAGCGAAACCATCTTTCCCACTATCTATAGCACAGAGACCCCCCTCCATGTGGCCCAGCTTGGGTCATGTACCAAATCTGTGATGCATGGTGTGGGCTGTGGAGTTCAGCCCCACCAGAGCCACATGAATTGAGATCACAAGGGGTGGGGCAGTTCTGTTATTAGGAAAACAGGAGGTATGTTAAAGAAATATCACTGATAGGATCCTGGAACAAGCAGGAAAGAGCTTTCTGGGGGATGATAATGCAAAGATCTTTGGAATTATGATGTTTCAGAACTGTGGATTCTAAAGGCTAGCATATTGGCTGCATTCTCTTCTACAGAGGAGGAATAAAGAGCCCAGGGAGGGAGTTTCTGAAGGCTCCTGTATCTAAAATCAGTAAGGGGCATTCTGTTGGAGGACAGGAGCTACCTGACCTGGGTATGGGGAGGAGGGAGTTACCCAGAGACCAGGACAAACCAGACAGGGAAAGGGCCAGAGCCAGGAGACATGGATGGATCCTCAAAACACATGTCATGATAATTCCTACATCTATCCCTGCCTTCATTTACTTAAACACTTACCCATACAGCTACAAGGTAAACCATTGGTTTTCAGAGGCTACTCTGAAGACCAATGCAGAGGTAATGTTTGCACCCATCTTCCGTAAAATTAGAAAAAAAAATAAGAATAACATGGAAAAATTTTTAAAGCTAAATTAATTCCATTTAAAGGGCTGCATTTTCTTCCTGAAATTATATCCTCTCTACATTTTTGATATATGTTGAGCTATTATTTATTTTATTAAACCATAATCATAGTAGAAAGTAATTTTTATTTTGTGTCATTTAATATTTGGCCTGTATTTTTCAAATGAAAATGTTGGCAACCCTGTGGTGGTTTTTCATATTTTGGGGCAGGAAGGAGATTATACTGATTCATGCGATCCAAAGGTCTTGGATTCCTGGTCTCAACCAACTGCTTCATCTCATTGGGCAGCCTCGGAGCTGAACACCCACAGGAGAAATTACAAGACACCTCTCGGAACATTCATGTTTTAAAAAGAAAGGTGGCCTTAATTTTGAATTGATTTTTACTATGTTTGGCATATTTTAAGAAAGCTCTGCTTTGCTCAGGGCAAGATGTAGCTTGTTAGTTGCATTACTGGTTGCTAAGGGATGTGCCACTCTGGAGAGGGATCTTCTAAGCTCCTGTAGCCTAGAGACCTCGCCGCCGCTCTCCCAAGCGTTCAGAAACACTTGTTAGTCAAAGCAGCTGAGCTGGCTGAAAGCCTCTGAGTCATTTAAAAGCCTTTACAGGTATTTTTTTCAAAAAGGAAAATTAGCAGGGCATTCTTCAGAGTAATTGACCTGTGAATTTTACTTTGATTTGTTTATCCACAACAGCCATCTCACCAAGTTGGCAATCTGCACGCTTCAGCCAAACCTCCTGGTTGGCAACCTTGGATCTGCAAGTCATCCACCACACAGCAAGCGCTCGTGGCCCCTCCGTCCGAGCCACTCCTGTTAGAGTAGCTGTCTGGAAGTGTGGGGAGGTGGCATTGAGAGGCTTATTGAAGGAGCCAGTTAGACATAAAACAATTCCTTCCTGGGACTTAGAATGATGCGTTTTCTTTGCCTCTGTGAAAAGCAGAGATGTTCAAGAGTAGCTTCTAGGCCACTCTGAAGAGTAGTGACCTTTTGGTAGGTGGTACTATTGGATCCACTCTCTCTACTTCCCCAGTTTTTTAGGGTTTTGGTCAGTTCTGGAAGAATAAAGGAGGTAAACAATGCTGAAAAGCCAGCAAAGAAAAGAGAGGAGAGTGATCTAGAAGCTAAATGCCTCTCCCTCCAGGACTTAGAATAGAAAAGATAGTAAATATTCCTTGTCCATTTCTTATTCATTCATTGGTTTATTCATTGAGTGGCTGATCCATTCATTCATCAATCCATTAAAAATCAAAATTTTATTAGTGACTATTTTATGCAAGATATTCTTAGGACAGTGAGTTAGAGAGGTAATTAAAATGTATTTGAAGGAAAGGGGCTTTTAGGAAACTCATTTTAGCCTCGTGTTAAGGAAGTTGCTGGTACCCTGAGGACTCTGGATACCCTGTTGGCCTCAGACGTGTTGAGCAGGTTTCAAGCTTCTATTTCAGAAGAGGTAAAGCCGTCCAGCTGGCTGATTAGGGCTCGCTCTAGGCCTAATATTTTAAGGGAAAGAAACACAATATTGATAAGTGCTTTCCAGGGACAGTCAATTCTCCAGGGAAGGAAAGCAGACAAGGATATAGAGCACAGCTTATGCCTGTCCAGGAAGAGTGCCTGTGTCCCCTGGAACCTAACCCAGGGGAAAGCTCATTGGAGAACAAAGGAAAAGAGACTAATCTCTAATCACCCTGATATTTCGTTAATAAAATTTGTACTTAATGATATTAAGAACCATTATTAATTATGGGATATTAATAACCAGTCCAAGCACACGTATAATGCCTGCTCTTAAGAGTCATCAGTGGGCTGGAGCCACAGAAAGACAGAACACAATCCTTACCCTATAGGAACTCATTGTCTAGTCAGGAAGTAAGATTGGTTTAAAAAAAAAAAAAAGACAGTCTTGCTTTCAATTGAGCTTAATGAAACACATGAGGGAGTATGAAATCTTTTCATCCTTCTGGCATCTCATTGAAGGGCTGGTTCTATTATTGAAAGCAATAATAGCCATATTTATTGCATACTTGCTATGTGCCAGGTGCTATTCTAAGTGCTTTGCATAGATTATCTCATTTACAATCTTGTGAGATAGACAGTGTTATTATTCTGGATTTACAGATGAGGAAATTGAGGCACAGAGAGATTAAGTGACTTACACGAGGTTATATGGTCATTAAGTAGCGGAGCCAACATTCCAATTCAGGTAGCTGTCGGGGCGGCTTTTGTATATAAGTAACATGCTACCGTGCTCTACATCTGAGAGACTGGTCTGTCTGAACCAGGGCTTACAGACACCAGAGTGGGCAAAACCAGGTGGGACTGGTTCCTAGAGACTAGCTGGGGGACAGAGCAGGTATTTTGGACAGGTTCCATCTGCCTGAAATGTTATAAATAGAGGTGGGCATCTGATACTCTGTGAGATGGGCCAGGATGGGAGGGCTGAGCTTTGGCAACTAGACACACTGACAGGGGTAAAGAATGAGGCTGAGGAGAAGCTGATGTGCATAAGGGGTGAGCGAATGTCGCTGCACTGACAGATCACAGAAGACGGAACCAGCTGGTACTCTAAGCAGGTGGATGATAATAAAATTAATGTATGGATGACCTGCAAGTGACTGTGAATTTGTTGAGCTTTCGTTTGGTTGCAAATGAAAGAAACTTCACATAAACCATTTTATATAAACAAGGAAATGTATTTGCTCATAAAACTGAAATGTGCATGTGCGCGTGTTTGCTGCCGGCACAGTGGACCCAACCGCTCCAATCAAAAAACTCTCTATCTCCGGGATCTGCGTGTTTTGTGTTGACTTCTTTTTCAACCAGACTTTCTTCTTGCAGTAGTTTCTGAGAGTCTAGCAATGACAGTGAAAAGAAAGCTTCTTTCCCCAATCATTTATTATTTGATTAATCAAATATTTGTTTAACACCTACTATGCACCAGCATAGGGAATACAGTGGTGAGAGAACTGGTAAGTTTCCTTCCTCATAGAGATTGTATCCAGAAGGGAAAAAGAAATAAATGGGCAATAAACGAACAAATAGAACTGTAGTATTAAGTAATAGTAAGTGCAATGACGAAAAAAAAAATAATAAATCCAGGTAAGGGTGAGGTACTTTGGTATAGCAGCCCAAATGGACCAAGACAGGGATCAGAGTAGGTCTCACCAAGGAAATGACATCTGAGTAGGCGTGTGAATGAAACCCCGGAGTGATCCAAGGGGCACACAGGGAAAGAGGGACGAGGGAAGAGCAGACCCAAACCCAGCTCTGCTCAATTGGAGAACGCGGCTTTAAATGTCATGTTGAGCCTATAAAGATGAGTCAGACTCGGACCCTGAAGTCCAAGGAGCAACCGGTCAAATAGGAAGAAACAGACAGGTTTAAAAATGTGAACAGTAAAGATGGGTTGACATGGGGCTGCTCCTGAGGATAAGCGATGAGCGTTAGAGCGCCGTGGGGGCGTGGAGGCCGTGAGGGTCAGGGAATGCCTCTGCTTGGAATCAAACCTGCACTCCCTAGGGTTCAAACAGATAGCGCTCTGGTCAACACACACAGTACACAAGACCACGGCTGCGATTTCCATACCGGAGTCTTCAATGATGTGTTTTCTTTTACTTTTTTCCTACAACAAAACTTGTTAAGAGTAGCAGGTTATACCCCGATTTGTGTGATGGCTTGTAGCATCTTGTCATTGATGTAGTGACGAATCCGAAGTCCATCGAGAAGGAATGGACAAACAAGCTTGGCTCCACAGAGGTTAACCTAAAAATCGGATGTTGTCATGGTGCTGTGAATAAAGGGACATTTGCTAAGAATCACCAACGAAAGACACCAATCAAGCTCACTTGCCCTTTCTGGCTTTCTCTCCCTTTCTATCACATACACTGAAGAATGATTTATCTTTTAGCCTTAATTCACAATTTCACAATTAATTAAATATCAGCCTAATCATTATACCCACAAAACATTTAAACTGATGTTGGGAGAATGATGGGGAAATGAATAATGCTTTGAAGGTCCATTTCAATTTAGTTATTTGATTAATAAATATTCCACAAGGGCATTTGGGAGATGACCTCTGTTGATGACTTAAAAAAAGACATGTCTGTTTAGATAATGAGAAGACAAAGCGAGCTTGAGATATCTCTGGGTGTACGTTGTGTAGAATTACAAGGATTAATCCATACAAAATATATTACTTTTCCCGTGGCTTGTTGAAGATAACAGAGAATTGTAAGATCAATAAATAAAGTTTGGCATTTCAAAGATGCTGCTTGATGATAAACTGTGCAACCCACACCGCCAGCCATGGTGGTTCTAAGCATAAGATACCCACCAGAGGCTTATGAAAGAAAGCTGGGCTTGTTTCTGATAAAGCTTGTGGTGGGGAGGGCTGTTTGCCTCATAAACTCTCCCTAATCCCTCCTAACACCTGACCTTTCGATTGCTTAGATGCAGAAAGAGAAAATTGGTTGTCACCAGCTTCCTGTATATTCAAACAAATAAGGAACAGCTTACCTTGTTTTGTGATTTAGAAGGAACCTTTCCCCAGTAGTTTCGTGATCAAAAGCACATATTGCAAAAGGGAATCAAATATAGGTCAAAGATGCTGACTGCAGCGCCTGATAAGAGTTGGGCACGGAGCGGGAGGTGTTTCAATCACAGCCAGACTGCCTTCCACAGCAGTAAGCATTTATCACAACCTCGACATGTCATCTTGGACAGTTAAGTTACTTTTGTCTTTAATTATGCTAAATATTAGCACAGCCTAAGCTGAATAAAAAAATTGGGGTCAGCAGGGTCCCCAAAGGATTGGAGTTGTTTGAACATGAAGCAAATGCTAGAGAAGGTTTAATTTTTATAGTAAGCAAAATAGTACTTCTTTCCCCCCTGAGTTGCTTTTCCCTTTACACCATGGAAGGGACTCTTCGAAAGCCAGGCTCTGTGTTCATTCAATAGGTAACTAACAATCCAGAGCCTCTTGGCGCTCAGTTTCCCAGTAACAAGTTGAGAACCTGAACTCTCACGGGCCTCAAAGGACCTTTGGATGCCCAGTGCAGAGACTGGAAAGCAGGGCTTGCAATTGCTAAGCCTGGGGAGAGGTTGGGAGGGGACCAGCTACTGGTGCCCACCTCCTTCCCAATGTAAGAAGGATGAGTTAGCACTTTCCTAAGCCATCGTTTAAGCGACTCTGAATGAGTCTAATTCGAAGGGAAGAAAGATGGGAATACTCTTCTGGAAACAAGACTCTTGATGATATGGTTCGGACTTCAAGGCTCTAGTTTGGAATAATAAAAATTTTAGAAATTACAAGGTCCCACATCTGGTGGTGGCAATGAAACTGATTAACTGTTCAGTTTGGGGCATGACATTTAATTTCCCTCTTCTAAAAATGGAGGAGATTTGCTCAGCTCAAAGTTTCCTCTCATCACAAGATCTCTCTTCTTCTAAGTGTTATTCCTTGCCTGGGCAACAAAATCCAGGATTATGGCATGGGAATCATCTGTAGTCATTGTCACATGACCATTAGGAAACTACTCTTTTAGTCTTTTGGGTAGTTCTTTCTTTGAACTTAAGTTCTCAAGTTTTGCTTTTTAGATGTCCTTTTAATATAAATCACCCCCCTCAGGAAGTTCTTAAACTCAGCATTTACTTGCACTCACTTCCAAAAATTACTTGAGAGCCAGGTTTCTCATATCTTTTGTAATATTGCATGATGATTTTGGCATTTTTTTTGGCCTACCATCATTTTGGACTTGAAATATTCTAGCTCAGATGGTAATTTCTAAGGTTATTGTCAAGGGAAAATTCTTGCTTTAATTTTGCCTTAAAAAGATCCCCTTATGCTGAATATTTCCAAGATAACCTTCCTCCAGGAGATCATTTAAAAGTCAAATGATGAGACTGGCTTTCTTTTTCCCTTGTCAAGTCCAGAAAGACTTTCTCAAAATATTTAGCATTCTGCTCTTTGGCAAAGCAGCATCTGGGGATTGCCTGCGATGGCAAGCACTTTCTTTTTTTTTTTTTTTTAATCTCCAGCTCTCTCTTCTCACAAATGGGGACCTCCTTGCCATTGAAACCAATTCAGACCTGGGGTAGGGGGAGTTTGAGTGATTCTTAACACTTCTTTCTGTGCCTTGCATTGGGTCTTTCTCAATACACCTTTAGTTTGGACTTTGAGTCCCACCCCAATGACTGATTTTTCTACCATTGTACCTTCATCTTTGTATCTTCCCTGCAGCCTCAGTTCCTGAGACAAAGGCATCCTGTTCCTTGAACTGGTACCTAGTGACTGGCTGGCTGATGTTACCCAACATTCTTTCCTGTTGCCAAACCCTTGCCTGGATTTGTCAGTAAATATTAGACTTTGTTCTGATTCACTAAAAGGTTGCAAGTCTTCAAGACTGTTCTCAGGAATAGACAGCCACCAGGGTTCCAGAGACCTGACTACTTCCTTATCTGTAGCTAGCTTTGTACTTCTGACTTTGGCTGTTTCTTGAATTCATTTCTTGATTTTAGTCCAAGCAGAACTGATACCTGGCTTTGATATCCTAGGTGATTCCGTACTCATCAGTATCCATTATGATTTTAACAATGTGCAACATCCAGGCGCGTGGGTGGCTCAGCTGGTTAAGCATCCAACTCTTGGTTTTGGCTCGGGTCATGATCTTGGGGTTGTGGGATTGTGTCCCACATTGGCTCCATGCTCAGCAGGGAGTCTGCTTAAAGAGTCTCTCCCTTTGCCCCTCTCTTCCCCTTTTCTCTAAAATAAGTAAATCTTTAAAAAAAAAATGTACATTACCATTAGTCCACCAACATAATCATTCTCCTTATTAGAAACAGAAGGGGGAATGAACCACGAGAGACTATGGACTCTGGGAAACAAACTGAGGGTTTCAGAGGAGAGGGGGTGGGGGGGTTGGGTTAGCCTGGTGACAGGTATTAAGGAGGGCATGTATTGCGTGGGGCACTGGGTGTTATATGCGAACAATGAATCATGGAACACTACATCAAAAACTAATGATGTACTGTATGGTGACTAACATAACATAATAAACAATTTTTTTGAAAAAAGAAACTGATCAACATGCAAATTATTTTACTGTTTGTTGATAACCAACACCATCCCTCAGAGTCTATAAAGGCACTGGATTTAACCACTCCAGACATCCCTGGACTGTGACAGTCCCAGGTCGTACTCATAAATACAGCTGCTGTACTGTCAACTTAGCCATCATAATATTGGGGTACTTTCTCTTTCTGTCTGAGAAACTGCTTCCCCCATCAGCAAGCTCATTCTGTTGGGAATGTCTGGTTTCTTGTTTTAAGGCGTCCTCTTTTTGGCCCCAGGACAGCCAGTTACACTCTGCTTATCCACACGTTAATAAAGCCAAGAAACCTGATTGAATAACAGATTGACATAGGGCAGCTTTGCTAACGGATAAAATGCTCCATTACTCAGAAATTGTAATACTACCAGTGTCTTTTCAATTTTCCATTTGCTTCCTTTTTTTTCCCCCATAGCTGTTGCTACTTTATCATTAGTATCTCAGTGGGAAACAGCCTTCACAGAGAAAGGGTACTGAAGCTGTCCTGGTGGAAACCTGTTCCCCTGCTTGCATTTTCATGGCTGAAACCCATGATTATATTTGCTACCTACCCTTTATCACTTGGGCTTTCAGGAAAGAAAAAGAATTTGAGAAGCAAATGTGATAGGAATCTAAAAAGACCGGAAAGTGTACTTAAGGACCAGCTCTCCAGCAGAGCAGAGGTGTTTGGGAGAGTAGTTGCAATCTTTATTCAGAAATGGACCCGATTCAGAGGGCTTTTAGTGCAGTGAAATCACACAGTTGATAATCATCAGACATGATTTTTACATTGAACTACCATTGTGGAGTCCTTTTTAAGACACTAAACTTATTTTCCCCACTCCATAAAAGTTCAAAATCAGGGCTATTGTGAGTAGAACATACCTTTAAAGTCAGTGGGAGGGAAGGGAGTTTCTCCTATTCCCTAGAGCAAAAGGCAAATTTGCACATACAGATAAAATACAGGAATTCTTAGGATCTTAGCATATGGTAAATGATAAATTTGGCCTGAAGAGTAACACCTCCCCAGAAAAAGAGAAGTGAGGGAAGCCTTGCTGGATAATGTTTTCAATGCAAACTTGCAAGTCAAATGCTGGGGCTACAGGTGACTGTGGGACAGAAATCTGAGTTTATCTCATTTTGGAATCATTTTTCCTGGACCATCAGGAGTCTTGTACCCCTTGAGGCTTCGATGTATACAGGGTGAGGCAATCTCTAGCACCCCGAGGATCCTTGAATGTATTATGATTTAGGGGGATGTTACTAAGTTATTCCTAGCAATTATTCTCCCGTTGGATAAATTCTTAGGATTTGAGGGCAAAAATGAAAGTAGAAATGAGGGCAGAGATGGCACAAATGCAGTGATCTATACCTTATCTTTGTGGGTTTTCATCAAGCCATCACTTATGTTTGTTTTTGGATAGATGCAGTACTCTCCCATAGGAAAAAATGTAGATAACTTCTTCCATTATGGTGCCACTGGATGGACTGATTGGGGCACAGTTTCTTATGAAGAACAAAAACTTTGCCAATTAAGAACACAGAAGGACCTCACAGGACCCATTTGCTGGAGCTTCAGCTCTGCTTTATACTGGCTGGCTCTGGGACATGGCGTGTGAAGACAA
This sequence comes from Ailuropoda melanoleuca, assembly GCF_002007445.2. NCBI lineage: Eukaryota > Metazoa > Chordata > Mammalia > Carnivora > Ursidae > Ailuropoda > Ailuropoda melanoleuca. The sequence goes on from NC_048232.1 coordinate 67,566,139, forward strand.
TGCCCCTCCAACTGTCTTATCTCTTCTTGCCCATGGCCCAGTATGACTTTTGCCTGTCCATATTCCCATAAGGATAATCCGATTCATTCTGTTTAACTTTAGGAGTTACTCAACCTCTTTTCAACCTCTAGTCCAACCAGCACTGGCCAGGAAAGGACATTTAAATGCCTTGTCCCTAGCATGGTGATGGGCAAATGGTGGATACTCAATCAGTGTATATTTGTCGAATTAATGAATAAATGAGTCAGAGAAGCTTTAAATGAATGAGAAAAATATCACTTCAAAACCCCTTTATCTAAAATATCAAGGAAAGATTGATTTGAATGAGGAATATAAGGACCTCTGCATAATATTCTGGGTTGTATTACAGGAGCAGGGAAACAGAACACAGAAATAGCTATAGGTGCCCAAGGACATTGTGGAGGGGGGTTGTATCTCAAAGGGAGGAATTCAGGGTGCAAGGATCCCCACATCTGCCTAATACATTGGCTTCGTGTTTTAGTTTTCTCTGAAACATCATGTCTTAAAAGAAGATTCCCAAGAGAGGACCATAAAAGATAAAGACATAAAGCTTCATTAGTGTAGAAAACATTTGTACACAGCTAGACTCCAAAACACATTCCTTAGAGATGCCTCCTGATGAAGGCTCCCTGTTTAACCAAGCTGCTACCGTGACCTGCCTTTAGCAAGAATCTTGCTAGGTCATTTTAATGAGAATCCCCTCACCCTTGATATTTGCTCAAATTCCTCATTCCACCCTTGATGTTTAAGTCTTTGGCCTTCGTTTAGCCAAGAAACTTGTTAGGCCAGGTTAGTAATAATGCCTTACTCTTTTTTTAAAGATTTTATTCTCCTATTTGAGAAAGAGAGAGAGAGAGAGAGAGCAAGAGAGAGAACACAAGCTGGGGGAGCAGCAGAGGCAGAGGGAGAAGCAGGCTCTTTCTCCCCCCTCCCACAGGCTGCCGTTCTTGGTCTCTCTGGGGAAGAAGGGACAATGGCTGACTCTTCCTATAGTACCATCCAGAATATAAGACAGAGATCCCTACGTTAGTGAATTTTTATGCCACTTCTTCATCCAAGTCAATTTTTGTTTTCTTTAAGATCATTGCTTCTCTAAAGTTTTGGGTGGAGAGATTTTACAACGGTATTTCTCTAATTCATCTAAAGACTATTTGAGTCATTCGTTCAACAAAAATATATTGGGTGCCCACCATTTTCTTATCACTGCATTAGGTACTAGGCATATAAGAATCATTAAAACTCATCGTCATGACTTTTGTTTACTTTTTAATTATTTTTAAATTATTTTTAAAAATTAAAACAGGAGTAAAAATGGAATGACTCCATGTCTCCCAACTTCTCCCAACTTCTTTCCCAGGAAGGAACTTCTGGATTTTTCTCTAAGTCCAAACATAAACATGGGTTCAGGAGGCCTAACCAGATTATTTCTCTTGCCATTTGAAGTTGATATATCATGGGTCTTCAATTTCCATTTCCTTCATCGAAAGTTTTCAACTAATCTTGATGTCAAGGGAGTCAACTTTTATGCATAGTTTCTAAAACATTGTGAATGCTATGTACATATCTGTTGAATATCCAATTCTCCACACAGATACCTTGGCTGCTCTCATGGAACCGTCTATTTCTACTTGGCCATCAGTGACCATTCCCTCATCTGATCTACTGTTGTATAACAAATAATCCCTTGTATATTTATTTTCCATACTATTTGGTTACTCTTGTCTTATATGTATATCTTGTCCCCCAACTAGAATAAAAACTTCTTAGAGTTCAAGGGTACAGCTCACATTATTAAAAGACAGCAATATGACAGACTTTGGACTAGGTGCTGGGGATAGGATAACCACAGCTAGTAATTACTATGAGCCACATTACTAAGCACTTCACGTGAATTAACTCAATCTTCATTACAACCCTATGAGGCAGGTACTATTATAGCCAACATTTTATCAGTAAGGACACTGGGGCACAGAGAGGTTAAGTAAATTGACTAAGGCTGCCCAGCCAGTAAGTGATAGCACCAGGTTTCAAAACTATACAGCCCAACTCCAAAATCCATGCTGCTGCTGGGATCTCTGTTTTATAGTCTGACTCCTAACTCCTGGTTAATTAATTTGAATATATGGGAAGATAAAATTTTCTGCCATTCACTCAATCTTAAAAGAACTGTGTTGGAGAAAATAGGTTGGCAAGTTTGACATCCTTTTAGCTGCTTTGCTTGAAGAGATGCCTGCTGTTCTGGAAATAACTTCAGCATGACACTGTGTTTTGCCAGCCTCCCAGCTAACTTTAAATCGTGTGGGTCACAACTATAAATGCTCTGTCCTTTTTCTTGTAGGGATTTTGAATTTGCAGAGCTTACATAAGTAGATGTTGTTAAGACAAGGATGAGAGATGATTTGATTCTGGTATATTTGCTCAGGAAGGAAGTGCAATAGAGAATTAGCCCCAAGGGGAAGGACTTCTGATATCAGTTTTTCATTTTCCAGAGAATCCACTGTGCCTCTAAGCAAGTCATTTTACTTCTATCTTCCTGTTTACTCTTCTCTAAACTGTGTGAGATAATTCCTATGCCTCCCAGAAGCAGATAAAGAGGTTAGCTTATTTAAATATCAGAAGAAAATAGGATGAAACATTTTATGATTACATGTGCTCGTTATACAAAACAACAACAGAGTCATAAAAAGTTTAAATGACTCAATGCCTTGATGGGATGTAGCACACTGACAGGATGAAGCCCTGTTAAGGCGACATTCTGGAAAATGCGGCTTACCTGCTTATACCCAGCCATTCTGGATCCCTGACATTTACTGAAATAGCCTTTGAGGGTCTATACTAGAGGAATCAATATGAAATACCATCAGGAGGGGCTTTAACTTGAGACTTCGAAAACAAAAGAAATGGTTGAGAATGACATGATGCACACTGGATAAATAGACTAGGACATTACAAATGATAAATTGTATGTATTCTAGGTTCTGAAATGAACTACCAATTTGTCCTTACTTAGAAAGTGATGACAACCGTTCAACAATAAAGTTGAAAGAAAAGTCTCACCCATTATGGATTCTTTATTCAGACTCTCCCTGTTTCCTGTGCACTTCTCATCGTCTGTGCTGAAGTTGGTAGTATTAGACCTTATTTTTTTTTTTGAGACGATTTTCAGTCTCTGAGAATGTTTTGGTATAAAGTTAACTATTAGTGGCCTTTATCAATTGATAGGGAACTTTAAGATTCTCCTCCACATGTCTGTAGCCATGATTTGTTAAACCCAGACTGGTGTGTCTAACCCCCTCCAAGTTGGGTGATCTCTGCCTGCCGTGCGATGAGCACGCATGTTTGGTCATCAGGTTAGGGGGCAAGCTGAGGAAGACAAAGTCTCATTGTTCAGCACCATGAAAATCTCCTGACTCAACAGAACCCTGAACTTGCAAAAGCAAAAACAAACACTTCATGCCTAATATCATTATGCCTTTATCATTTAGTTTTTATTGTCTTAATGTAGATGCCTAGGGCTTCTTGACTTTCTTTTGGATAATGAAATACAAAACCTGTTGTGTGTGAGAGAAAGTGAAGAAATTGAGGGAGGGAGGGAGAAACAACTTCAGGAGGTAAAGGAGAAAAAATGTGTGCTGAATATTATAGCTCGTTTTGCATTCAGATTGTGATGAGGTGGTTTTCTTTTCTTCCTTCTTTCTGAGGAATACATATTTTGGTTGTGTCTTTGATGCAGGAAATTTTGTTTGTTTACTTCTATCCTGGTTCAATCTTTTCAGTTACCAGGAGCTGTTTGGAACATGGGAATAAGAGGGTAATTCCACATTGAAATTCTATAGAACAGGAGGGATGGATTAGGTAAGAAAGAAACTCAAGCACCTTTACAACATGGCTTTCAAATTGGGCTATGCTACATTTCAAAGTATACCAGGTATGCAACCGTACTTTGTAAATGATGAAAGGTTATCCAAATGCAAGGTAGCTGCTTTGCTGTAGGAAGAGTTTGGGTGTTTGCACACTCTTTGGAGTTTGGATACATTAGCAATAGCCACAATAGCCAGTTAAGCTCAGAAGCATAAGCACAGAGCTGGAATATGTCTTCTTCTGGTCAGTGTGCCGTGAGAGCCCATTTTCCACTGGATTTGGACCACTCTTTCTAAGTTATGTTTTGGTGGGCTGAGGTTTGTTTGCCAGGCGGTGCCTCCCTGTGACTTAATGAACTTGTACGTGGTGACAATACTTTCGTGCAAATGTTTGAACAGCTAGTTTGGTTCTCTTTGTGAGGTGGCAAGGATGAGATAGTTCTGGAATTGTGTCAATTCATCAGTGCTCATATCATTACATTCTTCCCACAAGTGGAAAGCCACCACTGTCTTGGCAAAAGGTGGAGTTTTGGTCCCACCTTCTTTCTCAGTATTCCACAGAGCAATGAATTGTCCCTTAAAGTTTTTAAGTGGGGTTAGAACGAGAGTTTTTCCATCAGTTTTGGGACGGCGTTACGTACAGCAGGATTCCTCCACCTCTTTTCATGCAACTATTGCATCCTGAAGAGAATAAGGCTCCCCATTAATGACTGGGAGTGTGAACAGGATGTTGTCATGGAGACACAGAGCTGTCTTCACACTTACGTTTTGGTTCCTCTGCTTCCCAGCTGTGAAACATGGATAAGCTAAACGTTCATAACTTTTGTCCCGTATCTACCACCCAGTGAGAATGCCCACTTCGTAGGACAGGATGAGTGTGGGCCCTACCTCCAGGTGCTACCTCAGCAGATGTTTCCCAGAAGTCTTGGCTTACTTTAAATCATTGTAAGTGTAATCTCTTTGAAGGATTCTAACAGAGAGAGATTGCTACTTCGGGATAAACATCAGCCCTCACTTTGACAAGCTAGATGTCAGACATCCATGCATATGATAAAAAGTCCCAAGGAAAAAATGTGAATCTCATGTCCAGGTGGAATTGTGATGATATGGGCTTTGATGATGACAGATGAGTTGTGGCCTCCAGGAACCCTACTAGTGACTGCCTCTTGGCCAACGCAGGTCCTGGCTCAGGGCCAGGGCCCAGCATGGTGCCTCTATTCAACTGAGAGCCTCCAAGTATATCCACATGCGTTTTGCCCTCCCTACTGTGCTCTCCTAACTATGGCTCTAGGCCTGTAAAGCCAGATCAGACCTCACTCACAAGGCTGGGGCATGAGGATTTTATGAGTGCATGGTCTGAATGCTTATATCCCCTCCAAATTCATACATTGAAATCCTAACCCCAAAGTGATGGTGTTAGGAGGTGTGACCTTTAGAAATTGCTTAGGTCATGAGAGTGGAACCCTCATGAATGGGATTCGTGCCCTTATGACAAAGGCTTCAGAGAGATCCCTTTCCCCTTACACCACGTAAGAACACAGTGAGAAGACTGTGAAGTCTATGAATCAGATAGAAGGCTCTCATCAGACCCCAAATCTGTTGGTGCCACAATCTTGGACTTCTCAGACTCCAGAACTATGAGAGATAAATATTTGTTGTTTATAAGCTACCCAGTTCATGTTATTTTTATTATAGCAGTCAGAACATAGTAAAACAATGAGAAAACCAGCAGCTACAAGGTGTTAAAGAAATATAAGTTTCTTTTCCTTCCCCTTCCTTCTTACAATGCACTTGGTTCTTGTGTTAAGATAATTGTGCTACTCACAGGAATAACATTGAGTATAGTATTTGGTGGTTTTCCTTAGATCCAATTTTTGCTTACCCAGTGTGGATACTTTATCCATTCTGGCTATGGACTTAAACAGTACATAAGAAAAACAAATAAGGAACATCCATTTATCCTATACTTTATTATAATAGAAATTTTGTTTTAAATTAGGGAGAGAAATTATGGGTATATAATGCTTTACACACAATAAAAGTAGGTTAGACTTGCTACCCATAATTTTCAACCTGAAAACTAAACATTCCACTCAGTCCTTATTGTATGGCATGTTCATTTAGTGAGACTGCTTGGAAGGTATTTTTAAATTCAGCCACTTAAATCATCATGTCTCACATACTGTCTAGAAGATGCAATGTTTCATTATCAAACAAACGTTATGTACTGTGGCATATGAGTCATTAAAGAAGCAGAAGATAGGCTGTCACTCCCAAATAATAAGGCTTGTTACTATTATTGATGATATGTCTTCACAGAACCACTTTTCTGAGAATCTCAAATAGCATTCTAATCGAACTACATAAAATTCTAGTAATGCAGGTATTTTAAGGATTTTCGTATCCACAGTCCATGCTTTCATTTATTTAGCAAACATCTATTAAGCATCTACTATGTGCTAGACACAGTGCTAAGTCCTGAGGACTCAAAAACGAATAAGGCTAAAACAAAGCCTTATGCAAATCAATTGGTATTTAGACAAATTTAATGAGAAACTATTTTAAAGTCTGGTTTATTTTAACCTGACGAATAATCTCTGTACTCTAAAGAACCTCCCAACATGGCAGAATTAAAAACAGAACCTGTTAGGAAGCAGATTTCCAAACAAAAACAAAAAACAAAAAATGATTTCTGAAAATCATGTCATTTGGAAGAAACCGAGAGTTCATTCAAAAATCTTCCTATATTCTGTTTAAATGTATTTTTAGCCTAAGGTAAGAAGGAAGAAAGTTGGAGAGCATCTCAAATTGGATTTTTTTTCCTTTGGTTATCTTAAAAGCTGTCAAGAAGACTATGCCTGAAAAAACAAAGACCATCATGAGGTTTATATTTGGACAAGTGATTCACGCTATATATGTTGTCATTTCTCGAACTATTTCAGCTAAGAAAAGAGAATATTGATTGAGTGAAAATAGCCAAAAGGACTATTATTAAGATACTTAATCTATTTTTTTCTAATAAATGTGAAAGTAACTAGGATCCTACTGTTAGAGAGAATTTCTTTAAAAGTTGATTCCATATAGCTCCGAAATCCCAAAATACTATATATATATCCATATGTATGTGAGTGTGTGTGTCTGTTTCCCAAAGCCTTTGGGACTTTTATCATGAAGACACAATTCATAGCATTACCAAAAGATTGCTCTACAGGAATCTGTAAGCCTAAGTTAAACTAAGGAAATGTTGAGACAATAATCCATAAAATCAATACTTTTTTTTAAAGATTTTTTTTTAAAGAATCTCTACACCCAACGTGGAGCTTGAACCCCAAGCCCCAAGAACAAGAGTCACACATTCTACCGACTGAATAGCCAGGAGTCCCAAATCAACACTTAATTTTTAACAAATTTTAGATTGTTTTCCATTTTTATATTTTAAAATGTTCCTCTGACATGTATATAACACTTTAAAATATTAATTTATGTTGAAGTAATGTATTTTACTCATACATAGTATAATAGAGGTCTGATTTGTAATGGAAAAATGATAAATAAATAAAAAATTATACTTTGTAATATATCTTATCTAAACTAACCATACCTTTGGGAAACCCAACAACATGGATGATGAGAAAAAAGCTGAGATATTATTGTCTACTGAGGGGAAATTAACCCAAAGTTCAGACAGTACCAAGGAGAAAATGAACATTCCTGTAGGCATCTCAATAGACAGAAATATTTCATACAGGCACTTAACATTTATGCAAATTCTACTATGGGCAGGCATTGCCTTAGGTGTTGGACATTTAACAATGACTAAGACATACTCCCCTATTTCAGGAGTTCACAGTTTGTCAGGGAAGACACTTGAAGAACAATATGACAAAGAACAATGAAACATCTACAGCTTTGTGAGACTGTACCAGTCCTTATTCAGACAGGAAGTGTTGGAACATTTTCTTCCCGGAATGTCCATATCTTCCTTTTCTGAACTAGCTAATACTTAATCATGCTTCAGACCTTAGTATGTCTATTTTTCTTTCTTTCTTTATTTTATTTTTTTTAAAGATTTTATTTATTTATTCGACAGAGATACAGACAGCCAGCGAGAGAGGGAACACAAGCAGGGGGAGTGGGAGAGGAAGAAGCAGGCTCATAGCGGAAGAGCCTGATGTGGGGCTCGATCCCATAACGCCGGGATCACGCCCTGAGCCGAGGGCAGATGCTTAACCGCTGTGCCACCTAGGCGCCCCTCTTTCTTTATTTTAAGTAGGCATTACATCCAGTGTGGAGCCCAACTGGGGCTTGAACTCAGGATCCTGAGATCAAGACCTGAGTTGAGATCAAGATTCAGACACTTAACTGACTGAACAACCCAGGCACCCCCTCCCAGTTTATTTTTTTTAAGGTTTTAATTTTAATCCCGGTATAGTTAACACACAGTGTTATATTAGTTTCACTGTACGATACAGTGATTCAACAATTCTACAAATTATTCAGTGCTCATCCTAAGCATACTCTTAATCCCTTCACCTATTTCACGCAACCCCACACCTACCTCCCTTCTGGTAACCACCAGTTTGTTCTCTGTAGTTAAGAGTCTGTGTCTTGTTTAGCCTCTCTCTTTTTTCTCCCTTTACTCATACGTTTTGCTTGTTAAATTCCACATATCAGTGAAATCATATGGTATTTGTCTTTCTCTGACTGGCTTATTTCCTTTAGCATTATACCCTCCAGCTCCATATATATTGTTGCAAATGCTAAGATTTCATTCTTTTTTATGGCAGAATAATATATACATATATAATATATGTGTGTGTGTGTGTGTACACCACATCTTCTTTATCTATTCATCTATTGATGGACACTTGCGTTGCTTCCATATCTTGGTTATTGTAAATAATGCTACAATAAACATAGGGGTGCATGTATCCTTTTGAATTAGTGTTTTTGTTTTCTTTGAGTTAAATACCCAGTAGAGTGATTGCTAGATCATAAAGTAATTCTATTTTTAACTTTTTGAGGAAACTCCATACTGTTTTCCACAGTGGCTGTACCAGTTTGCATTCCCACCAACAGTACACGAGGGCTCCTTTTTCTCCACATCCTCGCTAACACTTGTCGTTTCTTTGGATCTCAGTTTAAATAGTACTTTTCCAGAGATACTTTCTCTGATCCCGCAGCCAAGGGTAAGTCCATCTGTTTTATGTTTCCATAGCACCCTGTACTTTCTGTCCTTCTCCTTTTTAAAAGAAATCACAGTACCTTATGATTATTTGTTTGCCCATCTTTCCTGCTACTGCATGTGCTTCACGAAAACAGAGCTTGTCCGTCTTCTGGTCACTGCCTGCTTCACGTCTGGAGCAGAGATTTCCGGATCCTAAGTCCCTAGAAGAGAGCCTCGGAGGAAATCTGAGCAATGAGAACTTACTGAGTTATTTGAACTTACCCCTTTTTACTGACCTCCAGTTCTTCACCCTCTGCTCCTGGCCTCCTATCTCCTTATCTAGAAAATGACCCTGTACTGCTTGCCTGAGGGGTTCATCCAATTTGTTTTCTTTACGTCTAAGAGGCACTTTCAATCAAAACTATTCTTCACAGTTTGGACCCAAGCACGTCCCAAGTCTCTCTTCAGAGTGGTTGGCCCTTCCGTTATTACCCCATGTTTGTATCACACAATTCCTTAGAGGCCTATGCTGCGTTCCAATTGATGACTTCTAGTCAGAATTGATGGTTGTGTAAAGTTACAGTGCTGACGATAAGTCTGGCAAACACAGATCCATAAAGAGACATCCCACGTCAAAGGTTTTGTGTTTGAAATTTTGTTTCTTTTTATATTTAGGTTTAAATATTAATGAAATTTGTTTCTGTACAAATGAGATGAGAAAACAAGGGGAGAAAAGTGCTTCCTAGTTCCCATGAGACAAATAAGCAAGAGTGTGTGCTTCCTTCCACAACAGGACATGTTTTGAATTTCCCCCCTCATAAATATTTAAATTTGAAATCTAACAGCACTTATTTCTGAACAAGGATGACCAGATTTTTATAATAAGAAGAAAAACTACATTGGCCATCCAACAGATTTCTGGGTTCACTGGAAAAGTACTAAAACATGATTAATTTCCCCAAAATAAAACAACCAGGACAATGCATTTAGGAAGTGCACACATAAGCTCTACAATGATATATTTGTACACAGGGATACATATTAAACATGATTTATAATATAAATCCCTTTTATTTGCTATTGCTTATTTTGGAAAGTACCTATAAGGTACACATAATGAGTTATGTATTATAATGACTGTCCTCAAATTAAAAGGGCTCTTGCCTGAGGAAGGAATTTTTCTGCCTAACCCTCATTTATAGCTAGGCTTGGGCCAATATTGTTCAAAGAACAAAAATAATTAATGAGAAAAATTAGGCTAGTTCTTAAGGTATTTCTTACTCTAGCCCATACTTCAGAGTAAAGAGACAATTTAATATCTAAAATAAGTTAATTAGCTTGAATCTTACAGTTTTTTAAAATGTTATCTTGTCACCTTTCTTTGAAATCATGAAATGTTATTCAAAAGGAAAGGTTAAAGGAGTTGTGATATAATTGTTTTCAAATATCTAATGAGGACAAAACCAATTATTCTCATCTCAAATCCGTAAAAAAACAAATAAAAGCATGCTTGCTTATGCCGACACAGCAGAAAAAGGAGAGAGCTTCTCAGGAGTGGTTGAAATACCAGAAAAGATTATCGAAGAAGACCTAGAAAACATTTTTAATATCATCACATATTTTTTCAGATTACATATGTGATATAATTATATAAAATTCAAACATTATGAACCGCTATCATAAAAGGTAACTCTCCCAAAGGTAACTGCTCTAAAAAGTTGGTTGCATATTCCTTAGATGCTTTTCTCCGTGTAATCTATTACTATTCTAAAATGAAATCACTGTCTGAGAGTGAGAATTTATTAGCAATATACAAACCAACTAAGAACTAGTATCCAAAAATATGTAAATAATTTCTACAGATTTATAAGAAAAGGCAGAAGCTCCCCATGAACCATCCTGGTATATTTTTCTTCATGAGTGTCTCAGTTAGTTCAGACTACTGTCACAGAATACAGTAAACTGGGTGGCTTAAATAACAAACATTTACTTCTCACAGTTTTGGAAGCTGGGAAGTCCAAGATCAAGGTGCCAGCAGATCCAGTGTCTGGTGAGAGCCCCTCTGGCTCATCAACAGCTGCCTTCTCACTGTATTCCTCACATAGTGGAGAGTGAGGGGAAGCAAGCTCTCTCTGGTCATGTCTCTTCCTACAAAGACACTAATCCCATCCCTCATGACCTAATTACCTCCTAAAGTCCCCATCTCAAATACCTTCACATTGGGGATTAAGGTTTCAGCATATGAATTTTGGAGGCACACATTCAATCCATAACACTGAGCTTTTCATAGGGTTTTATGCTTTCTGTTTTCCTCCTACTGGATTCAAATTTCAGCTTCATCAGTTACTAGCTATGCAACTTTAGAAGAATTCTAAACTTATGCCCTCATTTTGCTCCTGTCTCTTCACGTAGAAACTAGAGATTACCTTTCTTTCATAGAGTTTGTGATTAGAATAAATGTAATGCTATTAACAAATGTCTCCATTGCTATAAATGTAAAAATCCTAGATAATAGACTAGTAAATAGAGTTAAGCAATATAATAAAAAAATAATTCATTACAAACAAGAAAGGTTTATTCCTCAAATGCAGATATATTTCATTATTAGAAACTTAGGTCTATAATGTGAATATAATTACTATTAGTAGGAGATAATAATAGTATTTATCTAATATAATTGCTATAAGGATTAAATAAGATATTTTGTGTAGTGCTTAGCTTAGTACCTGGCAAGTATTAAATTTCAATAAACTTGGCTATTTTTATTCTTACCATTATTATTATAGATTATAGGTAAGATAGCATGTCAGCATCCACAGAAATGTTGACCTTTTGATAAAAGTCTAATAACCCTTCTTGATTTAAATATATGAACTTTTATAAGTAGGGTAGAAAAGAAACTTCTTTAATAAGATAAAAATAGCTGTATAAAGATGGCAGGCAATATCATATCCAACAATGAACTATTAGAAGAATTATAATTAATCCTAATACCAAGAACATTTGCTGTAATAGTTATAATTTAACATTATTCTAGGAACTGTTGCTAATGCAATAAGTCAAGAAAAATATGAAATAAAAATATCTGAAAAAAGTGAGTTAATTTCTTATTTGCTTATGATATATGTTTTTACCAATAAAACCCCAGAGAGTCAACCATAAGTAAATTTAATAAGGTGACTGCTGACAAAATAAGCAGACAAATGAATAGCCTTTCCTTTTTATCAGCAATAAGCAGTTAGAAATTAGAGTAGAATAAGGCTTCTTATCTACAAAGGATGGAAAAATCCCGACAATGAACTGAACAAGCAATGTGCACGGCCTATGTGGAAAAAAGACTTGGATGCTGTTGAAGTAAAAAAAAAAAAGAAGAAGAAGAAGAAGACAAAGATTTAAATGAAGGTGAAAATGTGATCTGCCTGGATGGAAATAAAGTTCCTTGTGAAGATTTTTTTATATACATAAATCAATAAATTTAATGAAATTCCAATGGAACTTCTGAGGATATTATATACTTAATAAAACCATAGTTAAAAGAATATTATATAACATGAGGAAATTTTCTCAATACTATATGAAGTGAGAAAAGTAGGATAGAAAGTTATATGCACTGAATGTATTGCTCCTGTTTTTTAATTTACAAAAATACAGAAGCAATACATATGAAGAATCTAGAAAAAAATTCCACAAAATTTAAGCACTGGGATGGGATGGTAAAGACAGGGAATACTGATTAATATTTTCCTCTATTTTTTCAATTTTACATAACTGGAATGTATTACTTTCTGTATTTTTAAAAAAGGTATGCCACGGAAGTAAAATCTAATAAAATGATTTTATCAGTGTGAAATAGGCTGATGATATTTGTTTTCTGTCATTCACACTTGGGCCCTGCAAAAACATCATTATCCACACTGTGGTTTTTGTGCAATGGATAATATATTTAATAATTAACTCTCTGCAGTATGTGAAAATTATGCTTCAATACTAAGTTTTATTTCACATAATAGATTTCAGTAATGTGTTTCAGCACACAGTATAATTAGTTAATGGGGTTGTATTCATTAAGACTTGGTCCAACATAGAATTATGTTCCCTCGAAGACCTCTTCCCTTTGAAATTACGCACTCTGCTGTGCTTGGATTACATGTACTCTCTCTTGCTCTCTCTCTCTCTCATTCAGATGATCATAATTTGTGGCTTTTTCAGAGAGTACTTTCTATTTTCACTTCTATTTTATCTTGTAGTAGAAAAATGTCAGTAGATTGAAAATCTGGTGAGGCTTAGAAATATTAGTAAGGCTGTTCATTAAATACTGTGTGTCTGGAATGAGGTAAAAGAAGTTCTCTTCTAGAAAAATTATAATTAAATTTTTTAAAATGTACTTTTACAAATTCTAACATAAAACATTTTATTCATATAGATATTATTTTATATTATAATTTTCTTATAGAGGATTCATCAAAATATTTTCACCATACCAAAAAAATGAAGCTAATTACTATCATTCTGGTTTCAAGGAATGCTTTCTTTCACAGTACAAGGCATTTAAAGACTGTCTTCCGGTGGGAAAAAGTAGTTATGAAAACTTGTTGGTCATTGATACAGAATTTTCCTTTATATGTTGACATAATAGAATGTTCATATTCTATATGTCAGATAAACCATATGGAAATATTTTAATAAAGCTTATTTCTCTCCTAGTACTCCATATTACACTTCCACATACACTATTGTAATAATTTCACAGTAGTTTGTTGCACTTGACATTACTGCAATGTTACAGGAAAAAAAAACAACTTTACTGCAAAGATACAAAGTAATTTGCCAAATAACAAAGAAAATAGTGGAATTGAGGACCAATGTCCTGCTAATTATAAAGCACAGTACTTTGTTCTCCATAGTATACTACATGAGTGTCTGTAATATTTCTTCTGAGTTTATCAGTGTTAGGCTATCTTACATTTTCAGGCATTTACATTTACCAAATTCAAATGCCATGTAATTTACACCCATGGGAAGGGAAAAGTTTGTCTTTCTACCCTACAAGTAAGGAAGATACCCAGCCTGAAACCCAGAGATTACCTTTGGCCCCTTTCTTTGCTATTCACATCCGTGCCTTTGGTCTAAGTTCTGTCAATTCTGCCTTGAAGTTACAGCACATTCATTATTTCTCTCCATCTCCATTGTCCCCACTCCAGGTTAAACCCGAACCTCCCACCTGGACCACTATAGCATCTGCTAACTGATCTTTCCCTTCTACTTATGATACTTGGGACATTTTCTGCAAAGTAGCCAGAGTAATTGTGTCAAGCTTAAATTCATACATCTCACTCCGCACTCTCACAAAAAGGCCTTGGTAGCACCATAATGCTCTTAGAATAAAATAATCACGTCCAAACTCTTCACCCTGCTTGCAAGGCTCTGAATGACCAGGTCCTGAGCTAGCTCTTCAACCTCCACTTGTGCCACTCACGCGTGGCTCTCCACTCCCTTCCACGTGGTCTTTTGCTAATGCCCAGAACCACAAGCTCTTAGCTGCCTCGGGACCAATTTATTTGGTGCTCCCTCCACCTGGACCGTTCTCCAAACGTCCAGCTTCTTATCCTTCAAGTCTCATCTCAAATGCCACTAACTCTGAGAGGCCTTCCTTAAGCACTAATTCTAAGGAGGGCCCCATCCTTTTTGTTCTTGACCAAAGCATCCTATGTATTTCCTTCTCAAACATGACACAATCATCAATACTTTCACATATTTGTCTGCTCATTTGCTCTCTCTTCTCTACCAATAGAACCTAAGTTCAGGGCGAGCAGCGGCCTTGCTGTCTCCTTCATCACTGTAAGCACTTTGCACATTTCCTAGAACACAGTGGGCTCTCACTAAAACTGAGAGAATGAATACTTACTTGCATGATAAACACATAAAACCTGTCTAGAAAACTTTAGACACCCACTCTTCCAAATGTTTCTTTCTCATGTGCGTTTCAGGAGTACAAAAAGCAAATTATGAGCCAGAAGATAGGACAGTATTCCACTCTTCTCTAAGACCAGACTTAGGAAAATTGGCTTATGAAATATTCAAAGAAAAGCAAAATTTTAGTTAACCTAATTCAGAAGGAAATCTGGCATTAGTTTAATTGCTGTAATTGTAGTGAATGTCACTTTAAAAAGATACCTTGGTTAAACGGATATTGTTAACATTAATATAATGATTTCGTTTGATAATTAGTTTTTTGAAGCTTGTGGTTAGGAAATCTTTCAGTTTTCTAACTAGTTTTGTTTTTTTGTCTGTTATTGGTTTGTCTTTTTTCTTTTTTTTCCTGGAGAGTTAATTACATTTCACAGTACTTAGGGTAGACAATACATAATCTCTTACATCAACTCTAGACTTAACTTTTCACTTGCATTATTGTGGGGTTTTTTAAAGATTTTATTCATTTATTTGACACAGAGAGAGACAGACAGAGACAGAGAGAGCCAGAGCACAAGCAGTGGGAGCAGGAGAGGAAGAAACAGGCTCCCCACTGAGCAGGGAGCCTGATGCAGGACTTGATCCCAGGGTCCTGGGATCATACCTGAGCTGAACGCAGACGCTTCACAGACTGAGCCACCGAGGTGCCCCTCATTTGCATTATTGTTATCCTATGCTGACTTTTCCTGCTTCGGGTCCTCTCAAACTGTGATTTAAAAATAAAAATCCAGTTATTAGACTGCATAAATTCTAATAGAAAAATATAACCTGCTAGAAGTTTAATACTTTATTCTTAGAAGCAGACATTTATTCTACTCCTACTGTATGCATGGTTCTAGTAAAGAGTAAAAATAATACAAATGACTGGAAGAAAATAGTGTCTTTATACCTGCCATTTTTTTAAATAAGCATCTTCAAAGAGGTAACCCCCTAAGAAGAGCTTATCTAATCTGAATTTAAAGCATAAAAGGATTTCTTATAAATGGACTGACTTGCCTTGAAGTTGATATGTCAGGATTAATTATTAAAATAACCTTGTATTTATGAAATTCTATAAGTTAAATTACTCCAAAGCAAATAGAAAGAAGAAATGAAATTAGCGAGGCAATTTGCCCTATTAAAAAAAAAATGCAAAACGCTTAATTGCACACAGCATCTTTCCATCACATCTTTCTTTTACACCATTATTTATTCAGAAACTCGGGACCTGGGCTTTGTTCACAGGCCAGCAGTAAATATATTGGCTATAATGTCAATGAACTTTAAAGCAAGGCACCAAAATAGAACTCATTATTCTTTGAAGCACATCACTATTGGCATATGGTACGTTTATCCCATGACTTTTCATTGTGTAAGTGGACTGTATTTCTCAAAATAATTCTATTTTTTTAATGCCTATACAGGCATGCATTTTTATTTACTGCAGTTCTCAGAAGCTACGTGTGGAGTGACACATTTTTAACTAAATATAAATTTTGTCCTTGGTGACAAGCTAATACATATTACACCAGGGAATTTGGTATAGATTGATTCTTGTTTGTGGGTGAGAATAATGCTGGCACATTTATTCTACTATAAGTTCATGGGGAAAGGGGATAAAGAAAAGATGGATTTTTGGAGTGGTTCTAATTACAGATTACAACATTGGCATTCTATGACAGTAACAGAGAAGAATATGTTTCAATTAAGAGTTGACAAAAAATGGTGGATTAGGGACCAGTGGGCTAGTGAATACATCGGAGGTAAGAATGATTTACAGGGAGATCATTTAGTGTTGAGTTTTCTAGATTAGGCATAGTCTGAAATCAAGGAATGGTCTGTCAGACTTGGGACCTGGGATTGATCAGAATCAACTGGTCATCTTGATGAAAACAGAATGGAAGTGTATTTGCTCCATAGGGCATGCATACTTCTGAGAGACAATAACAGCTAGAAAATCACATTTTTGGTCATAGGAAATACATAAAACATAAAAATATCATTTCTCTTTCTCATCTTGGACCCAGGTCATCAACAAACATATGGTTTTGTCTGTTTTCCATCCTATGCACAATGCTATAAAGATTCCAAATGAACATAACCAAGGCACATTAGGCATAAAAGTAAGGTTAAAGGAAAAGGTATGACAGTACCGCAAACAAATGCACGTTTTGGTTATTTTTAGTTCCCGATATGTGGATATTAAGCATTGATTTCCCTGTAGATAAACTAAGTCGCCAGATTCTTATTTGGCAGAAAACTACATAAAGCATATCTTCCATTACATTACAAAATGCTATCTGTTTTTGTTTTAAAATTACTTATTACATAAACCCCTCCAAATATTTTCTTGTCTCCTTTCCCTCAAACGATCCCCATGTCATTCCCTACATACGTCCCCAGATACAATTTGATACTTCAAATTTCTACTTATATTTATTTTTAAAATCACTAATATTTGACATTTCTTATTAGGTCCCTGACTCTACTCAGTAATCCTGCATCAGGCTCACACTGGGGACTTGGCATTTGCCCCAAACTTCTGTTTTGTTTTTGTTTTCTCATTTGTGTTAACTAAACAAAACAAGAAAAGAAACCTGGGACCAAAATTTCAACCTCTTAATTTGACAAGTAGCCTTTAGTTTCTCCCCCTAAAAAATACTTAACAAATAAGTTAACTTAACAAATAAATAAATGAAGACATGAATTAGAAAGGAAAGGTTAAAAGCAGATAATGGCTGCATTTGAGAATACAGGTCAGCTTACTGGTTTATAGCAGCAACGTGCACACTGTGACTACCGTTCCTGCAAGCCCCTTGCTGGGGAAGGTATATGCCTTTGAAGGCTGTTCTGAGCTAAGCAAATTGTCTGAACACTGCAAATATTTAAAACTTCAGTATCAGCAATTCTCATGGATTGTAAGTCTAGTAACCTAGTTAATTCTCCTAAATTCAATGGTTGCTTTTTAGTAGATCCATATATGTGAAAATTCCCATAATGGTATTGCAAAGAAAATTGAAAAATCATTTTGTAATTCTCCCCTATGATAAGGTAATGATAACTATATAGGCTAATATTTGCTGCCCTTACCAATACAGCAGGCCTATTTTATAGTCATTATCTCATTTGATTTCCTTAACTGCCCTGTGAAGTGGGTTGAATGAGCAGGGTTTATGGGGTATAATCATAAGCATTTTTGTTTGTCTCCCGCACAGTGTTTTCTGTTTTTTTTTTTTAAATTTGTGTAGGGAGAAAGTTCCTTTTACCCCACCTGGAAACATGGTCGGGCCCCATAATTTCCTTGGCTTCTCTTATGAAAGAAAAACTCCTACAGTTACTTAAGCCAAAAAATACAATCTTGATTTTAGTATCTAATTTATGAAAGATATTTAAAGTAAAAGCTACTTCTTCCTGAGCTTCCAAATCCTCTGGTTCATATTTCGCATTCCTATTCAGGCCTACCTGCCCATTTACACAATCCTGTAGGACAGATTCTAGTAAGATCTCCACACCTGGAGGCACTCATGCCTTCCTTTAAAAAATAGCTCAGATCCAGTATTTATTAGATGAAACAGGTAGTTATAAGGTATGTATAAGACAGAATAAGAGCATAAAGAACCCATATATACACAATATCCAGTTGAAGAAATAGAACATTCTGTGTGACTTCCTAATTCCATTATGCCAATGCATCTTTGCATTCATTTTATATTTCATTGTGTGAACGTACTGTAATTTATCCATCTTACTATGGATGGACATTGTGCTTTAAAATTGTGTTTCTATGACTATTGATGATGTTGAACATCTTTTCATATATTTATTGTTCATTCCTCTTATCACCTCTTCTGTCTTTTGTGTGTTTTTCTAATGTCCTTCTCTTACTGGTTTTTGGAAGTTGTATCTCTCCTGTCTCTGTTACCTCTTTCTCACTCTCTTTCTCTCTATCTATATAGATATCTATGTATCTATAGATATACAGAGCAGAATATAGATATAGATATCTATATATAGAGATAGAGATAGATATAGATATCGATATTTTGGTCCCTAATCCATTGACTGTGAGAGCAGTTAATATTTTCTCCCAATGCATAGCTTGTCTTTTCATTTTCTTTACAGCCATTTTTGATGAAAAGTTCTTAAACTTAATGCAATCAAATGTATCCATAATTTCCTTTATGCTTTATGTTTTTAAAGTTTTATTGAAGAATCCTTCTTCATCCCAAGGTTACAGATATTTTTCTTTATATTGTTTTCTAAAAGTTTTATAGCTTTGCCTTTCATATTTGTCTATAATCTACCTGGAATTGATTTTTGCATATGATACAGTATAAAAACTCTCCAAGCACCATTTACCACAAGATCCATCCTTTCCTCACCGTTCTATAATTTCATATCTATCATTAGATTTCTATCTATCCATGAGTCTGTTTGAGGAGTTCCATATTCTACTCCATTGATCAGTTTGTCTTCCCTTGCAATAATGACACCCTACCTTAATTATTAAAGCTTCATTATAAGTTTTGATATTTTGTGTGCCACATTCCCACATAGTTCTCCAATAGGAATATTTTGGCTATTCTTGGTGTGTTGCTTGTCCATACGGATTTTACAATGAGCATGTCACAGTTCACACACACCACAAAATAAAACACAAAAGCCCTGTCGGATTGTGACTGTGATTACCTTCACTCCAGAGATGGAGTCGGGTGGCACTGACATCTTCACCTTGGCTTGGTGAGAAGTCTCAACTTCATTAAGACAAGCCGTTTCTTCTTAACTGTGGTTTTTCATGCTGACTTGATTATTTGGGGATATTTAATTTTCCATAAAAATCTTAGACGAAGTTTACTGAGCTCTTCAAAACATCCAACGGAAATCTTATCGGGATTGCATTTGTGTGGATTAATTTGGGGGAGAATTTACACCTTCATAAGGGATGGAACCACCCAAGAGCATAAAATGTCTCTTCGCTTATTCAGAACATTTTCTTTCTCTTTATTCAAGTTTTAAGGTTGTCTCCATCTAAGTCTTACCTATTCCTGTTTAAGATTGTTTATACTTGGGGCACCTGAGTGGCTCAGTCGTTAAGCGTCTGCCTTTGGCTCAGGGCATGATCCCAAAGTCTTGGGATCGAGCCCCACATCAGGCTCTTCCACTGGGAGCCTGCTTCTTCCTCTCCCACTCCCCCTGCTTGTGTTCCCTCTCTCTCTGGCTGCCTCTCTCTTTGTCAAATAAATAAATAAAATCTTAAAAAAAGAAAGATTGTTTATACTTGTTGCTTTAGTGGGTAGTTTTAATTTAAATTAAATTTTCTGGTTGCTTACTGCTTTTGTAGAAACTGCTATGAAGTTTTGTACTTTGGTCTTGTATTAGCCACTTTGTTAGACTCTCTTATTAGTCCCAATAGTTTGTCAGTTTCAATTATTATATTTAAAATCTTTCCTCCCATCCTCATTTCTTTTCTTTCTTTTTCTGTCCTCACAACATCGGCCAGGACATTTAGTGCTATGTTAAATCAGTAGTGATGTCAGTCTCACATCAAGCACTCGTAGTCCTCATAAACCTTTGTCTCTAGGCTTTAGGCACCGGAGTAGGAGGAGTGATAGCCACAGAACATCCGCAGGTTTCTTCAAGGTTTTATAGTTTGCAGTAGTTGGATCTGTGACACAAACCTGCATCATTTAATTCCAAAGACTTTGATCCCTGTGCTGTATTTACAATAAACACGAGAATTTAATTCACATTAATAAATATGTATTGGTACAAAATAAATATTATACTAAGTCACAGTGGTTTCTGTCTGAAGTGTGTTTTAATTTCACGTGAAATCCATTTATTAAAAAAAAAAACTATAATATGCCACTTGATCTCATTAACTCCGTCAAAAAAATTTAAAACAAACCCTTGGAATGTTCTCAGCGAGGAGGCTCCTCAAACAGATTTGTTAACCAGAAGATGGAATAGAAACACCGTCATTTTTCAAAGTACTAAATTATCCAAGTGAAATCATAACATCAGTTTTATAAAAAATGCTTTACACTTTACTTGAAGAGTAGGCCTTAAAAGCTAAAAGTTAGTCATTTCAAGTTTGCCCTTCCTTCAGAATAGTATTTGATTATTCATAATGAGAAGGCCGGGCCTTTGAAAGGAGACTGTAAGAGAAAATGGACCTTTTTATCATTTTCCTAGTGACTGCACAAATGAAGGACCTCATTAATCACGATGATTCCATTGGAAAGTTGGCATTAGACACATGTCACCAGCAGTTGTCATTTTTACTTCTCTGTGATCTATTTCGGTTTCATTCACTTGCAAAACAAGTTTTATCCTTTTGTACACAATCAAGAATCCAACTGGTTTTCTTCAAGTATTTGGAAAGCATTAGAGGAAGGGAAATGCATTCGATGAACATTTATTAAGTACCAACTAGGCCCTACATGGTATCAGGGTCTCAGGATGTGGAAAAGATGCAATCATCTCCCTCACACATCTCTAGTGCCAGAAGGGAGAAAGACAGTGAGCAGAGACTTCCAATAGCAAGTGATAAAAGCCATAATAAAGGCCTGTGATAGTGTTTTGAGAATATAGATTGATAATGTACTAAATATCTATTACTACCTAATATCACTACAAATTTAACAGCTTAAAAATGGCACATATTTATTTTTGCCCAGTTCCTGTGGGTCAGGTTTTGGGCTCATCTTAGCTGGGTTCTCTCTAGAGTCTTACAAGACTGGAATCAAGAAGTCAGCTGGGGCTATGATCTTACCTGAGACTTGACTGTGGAAGAAATTCTTCCAAGTTCACATGATTGCAGAGAGCACTCAATTCTCGGTAGACTGTTGTAATAGTGGTCGCAATCTCTTGCCAGGTGACAACTGGAGAATGTTCCTCAATTCCATGCCGTGTGGCACTCTCCAGCATTGCAGTATGGATGGAGATTTTGTTCAAGAATGGGGATTGTCAAAAGGGAGCAGCGGGAGGATAAGGGAGCATTTTTACTGTTGATCATGGCATCTTGGCTGGGTGGGAGGCAAATTAAGCCAGAACAGAGAAGGGACAAGAAGAATTGGGAGAGCATCAGAAGATAAAGGGAATCCCATTATCTTCTAATCACAGAGGGAACAAAATCCAAAGCCTTCATAAAGACCCATAAGGTCCTACACAGTCTTGCTCTGGTTACCTGTCTGAAAGTCCCAAACTATACCTCGACTAGTATAAGTATGTTCCTGCAGTGTGGTCCTGGCAACTGCTGTTCCCTCTCTCCAGATCTCTCTTTCCCAAGATATCTGCATGGCCCCTCTTCATGCAGTTTTACTGCTGCCTACTCTGAGTGGCCATCCTTGACCTCTTACGTGAAATAGCACATCTTTCACTTTCCATCCCCTTACCGAACTTTCCTTTTCATCTTTGGTAATTGTCATCATTAGACACTATGTTATATACTTACTGTCTCTTTATTTTCTGTCTCCACCCCTAAACTATAAGTGCCCAGAGGACAAAGACTTTACAACACCTTTGATTAAATAATTCTTTCATATGTTTCAAAAATCAAATGATTTTAAGGGACATTGAAAAGGCTTGCAGTCCCACGACCATTCAGTTACCACTCTCTAAAAGAAAGCCACATTTATGGAATTCTTGTGTATCTTTCCAGGCTCCTCATGCAAATATATGCAAATAAGGATATATGTGCTTACTTTCTTCTTCTTTTTGCAGGAAAGGACACATATTAAACACACCATTGGGCTCATTGTTCTTCCATCGCAGACCTTCCCCAGCAGTGCTTAGAAAAAGTCCTCATTTTACTTTTGTTTTTGAGATTCGGACTTTTGGGTTGTTTGATTTCCAGCCACATAGTGTTCTGTTATATAACTATAACATAGTTTATTGGACATTTGGGTGTTTTCCATTTTTCCTATTAAATAAATAAGTAACTTTGTACATATATTATTTTATCTGTGTGCAAATATAGCTATCGTCTAAATTCCCCAAAGTGATGCAATGGCTACATACATTAATAATTTTGATAGATAATGCCAAATTGCTCCCTGTAGGGATTGTACCAATTTACAATCCCGCCAGCCATGTGTAAAAATGGTGTTTCCCCACAGTCTTGCCAACAGTGAATTTTTTGCTACTCTGAAAGGTGAAAAACGGTATGTTGGTATAGTGTTTTGCTTGCATCTCTCTGATTATGAGTGAAGCAGAGCCTCCGTTCTTATGTAAAGGTTTTTATATATTTATATGCAGTTTTCTTTTCTATGAACTGTCTGTTATTGTCTTTTACGGAAAGGACTTTGTCTGTTTCATCACTATATCCTCAGTGCTTAGAAAAGTATCTGATCCATAGTAGGCTCTTTAAGTATTTGTTGAATTAGTGAACGAACAGGGACAATAAGGGAAAAATCCTGGGCTAAAGAAGTGAAGAAAAGAAGAAGTGAAAGAATAAAGGGGAAACCTCAGGATCATAATTGTAGAGATGAAGCAGTTCGAAATGATGCTGTGTTCCTGAGTGGCACCATGGCAGCAGGGTCATAACCATAAATCCTTGAAACAGAGAAATGTGACACGTCATCAGCATAGATGAAGATACGAAATAAAACATCACACTGTGATCTGTTCTGGGCAGAATATGCATCCTTGGGTTTGCCTAAGGATGCTGATAAAAATGATGCTGTGACCCTAATTGGCCATCCAATAGTCTACTTCCAAGATGATCCTCTGGGTACCAAGACCTGCCTGCTTTGGATCTAAATACACTCCCCATTCTGTGTCTGATTCAGCTACCTTAATGTATTAGCTCCAATAATAGTGAGTGGAGCTACAATGAGTGGATCCAAGGACCAGTATCTCCTCTCCTTCTGCTTATTGTTGTTTAGATTCACTCTCTCTCATCAACTTTCTCTTGGACTAAGAATTCTAGGACCTACCCCTTTCCCTGCCATTGGTCCCAAAGACTTAGGTGTTGGGTATAGAAAATAAATGTTCTTTTCTTCCCTGCTCTTGTCTTTCAGCAGCAAATGAAATAATTTGTAATTACTAAAGCCATGTCCTGGTAAATTCCTCTCTCTCAAAAATGTGGACAGCTGTCATGGAAAATGCTTTCCTAAATTCAGATGACTCTTTAACTAATTGGAGGACAAAAATCACTAAAATGAAAACGTATCCCTCAAGTCTTTGTGGAACAACTTATAATCTGTTTTTGAACTTTTGTTATAATGTCATTGTGTTGTTTAGTAGATATTTCTTTTGCCCACTCTTTGTATTATGAAAAACAGCTCTATTACTGTAAATTTAATTGAATTTAGCAGGAATTTATTGAGCAGCTAGTAATGTTCCCAACATTGTGCTAGAGGTTGTGGGGGAAAAGGATGAAATATATGATATACCCTAGCCCTCAAGAATTGTAGGATTTTAGCAAGAAACAATATATATGCAAATAATCCAATTAGCCTGGAAACCCACAGAGTGGGAAATATGGAAAAGTAGAGAATAAGTCAACTGGATATAAATTATGCTGCAGATACATGAAAGCATTCATCTATACTGGACAAGTCAAACTTGTCCTTTCTGGACTTCTGTCCAGAAAGCATTATCTCTAAGCCATGGCATGGCTGGCTTCTGTTTTTGATCACTCAAGACTCAACAAGGCCTTCTATATCAACTAATCTAAATTACTCAGACCTCTCCAGCCTCAATAACACTTCTTCTTTTTTTTCAATTTTCTTCATAACATTTTAGTCTCTGAAATTTTCAGGTTCATTTACTTGTTTGCTTGCTCATTGTCTTCCTTCTCCCACCAAGTGTCAGCTCCATTATAGGCATTTTGTGTCCAAGGACTACACCAGTGCCCAACACATGGTAGAGCTGAATAAATCCTTAAATAAATGAAACAAATGGACAAAATGGATGGGACTGATGCTAAGAAAAAGGAGAAGAAACCAAAACTGATGCTAAGAAAAAGGAGAAGAAACCAAAGTCTGCTGGTGTTGCTGGTATGGCTTTATGGATGTGGTAGGACGATAGGAAGTATCCGAAGAATAGATGACATTTCAATTGAAGGAAAAAAAGGTACTGACTGATTATCCAGTTAGCTGGTAGGTGTCTTGCTGGAGAAAAGATTTAGTAGGCTTTTAGAATTATTTCTTTTCACCATAGAGATGTGTCAAAACCGACATAATCCACTCCCAGGGGGGACAGCTGTGCTTTTCAAAGCACTGTACATTGAAGAGTTTCCTGAATTGTAAGGAGGAAGGGCTCCTGTGGCCACTGATAATCCATAAAAGCTCATCAGGATGCTTGATTTTTGCCAATGACAGAACCTCCTTCAGGGTTCAAAAGTATACTTAATACTATTAGAGGACACTAGCCCAAGAAGAAACTTCAAGACTTCGAAACAAGGAGTTGGAAGGAAATTAAATTTCATGTCTCAGGAGATAATGTGGCAATGCAATTGAGTTTATTTCATGGAACTTATTTTCAAAGAGATGGTCAAGCTCTATTGCCTATGAAATAACCTAGAGACACTTTTCTCTTTTTTCCCCTCCAATCCAGTCAATCATTAAATCTCATCAAATCCACCCTTTCATAAATCCTTTGAATCTGCTCGCTCCATGCTCTTCCCAATGCTACTTCGTTTGTGTAATTCTCTATAGCTCCTTCTTGGCCGCTGCCATAGCCTTGTAGTCCCTGCTCACTTTGACTCTTCCATTCTAGCCTCCACGCTGCAGCAAAATAACTTCTAAAAAGCAAAGCTGACCACATCACCCCCCTGCTTAAACCTGTTAAGTTCTTCCTATTGTCCTGTGAATAAATTCCAGTTTCCAAATCATAATATTTGAGTATATTCATGTTATTTATCACTTTGTTATCCCACAGCCTCATCTCTCACCATTCCCCATCCTCAGCCACCTGTATTCTTCATTATAGCCATATGGAGCTGCTTGCTGGTCCCTAAACTAGCAGTCCTATTTCTTGATTCTGAATATGTCCCTTTACCCTGTCGACCTTATCCACCATTCTACTCATGCTGTTAGCCAAGCAACTTTTTCTGTGTCACTGAGGCCTCACATTGGCTGCCTAGGTGCTCTGGGAAGCTTTTCTTGGAACTCTCAACCCATGTCAGCTATTCACAGTGCCTCCTTCCTCTGTGCCTGATCATACTCTATGCTTTCTGCTGTTGTGCTTCTCATACTCTATCTTAATTATTGCCTTTTTGATTCCTCTAACAACCTGAGAGATTCTTACCATCAGGATAGGCCCTATTCATCTTTGTATCCACAACATCTCATATAAGTCTGTCATGGTTCTAAAGGACACCCAACACATAGTCGTTAACTTCCAAAATAGGATAGCCACCTCAAAAGGCAAGAAGAAATTCATTAGGAAAATCATGTCCGCCAGAGGCGAATAGCTGCAATCTTGTCGTCTCAGTCAAGAAAGTGTGGGTTGGGGGAGACAGGGTGGGGTAGTGTTAAGTATAAAAGTCTGGTTTTGAGTTCTGGTCTTGAGTCTTGGGTATGAGTTCAATGGTGTGCAGGAGCTGAAGACGTAGCCAAGAATAGTTTAAATTCTTATTTTCTCAGCAAGGCGACAGCTGGTGCCTGGCACAAGGGGAAGAGTGCTGCCGTGTCACTGAACGGCAGTAGTGGGATGGCCGCTGAGCCAGCAGCCTAAACCCTTTTCCCTGGGCCAGAATGCGGCTGCAGGGAAAACGTGGCTGTTCAGCAAGAGTCAGCTGGAGAGAGCAGCAGAGCCCACGATTCCGTGCTGGGGGGGAACTGTCGCTCTGGACAAAACGAGTTAATTAGGACTAAGAGGGCACAGGGCCAATCTGAACGGCTAAATACCCCAAATTTTAAAATGAGCTAAACAAACACAGTGTTTGTAAAGTCTCCCATGCAAAGATCCTCAACAGCCTTCCAGTTCTTCCCATAACCTACATGCAGCCTGTCACCAGACCTCGATGAAAATATCTGATAAATGGCTTCAGACATCCCTTCCCTCCACCATTCTCTGCCACAACTGTTACTCGAGCCTTCATCATTTTAATCTTGACTATCCTTAACAGCCTATGGCCAGATTCCTGTGTCCCAAAATAATCCCTTCCTTCTATCCTCCATACACCTGGAATTTATGTTTCTGTAGAAATTTAATAAGGTTGTGTCGCTTCCCTTCTTAAGGATATTTTGAGCATCTAACTTCTGACAGAATAAAGGCCAACTGCTTAGAATTGTTAAGAAATGGTACCCTGATTTTCTCATTTG
Source organism: Ailuropoda melanoleuca (assembly GCF_002007445.2). Taxonomy (NCBI): domain Eukaryota; kingdom Metazoa; phylum Chordata; class Mammalia; order Carnivora; family Ursidae; genus Ailuropoda; species Ailuropoda melanoleuca. The sequence goes on from NC_048232.1 coordinate 67,593,411, forward strand.
TAAAATTGGATAATAATACTTGGCTCATAGCACTTGGAGGATTAAAGGGTCCGGTATATGTGAAGCTTTAGAATTGTGCCTGTCACAGTGTGGGGACTATGTAAATGTTAGTTATTATTAATATTATCATTTTTACTAGAATAGTCTACACGATTTCTTGTGATCTAATTCAGTCTAATTAGAGAAATAGCAGATTATCTATCAGTGCAGACCCAAACGTCAGACTGATCTAGATTCGAACCAAGACACTGTGTGACGTTACGCAAAATACCCCTTCGAGTCTCCATTTACTCATATGCAAAATAGGAGTTAGTTAATATTACTGCCTCAATGAGTCATTCTGACAAATGTAATGCAGAAAGAGGAGTTGGCAGAGGTGATCAAGAAGGAGGTATCTAAAAGTGAGGAGGAGGGCCAGGAAGGACTGTTCTCCTAAATGTCAAAGAAAAATAATTCAAAGAAGGAGAATATATTCGAATGTTGTAAATGCTCCAGGAGAGTCAAGTTGAATGAAGTTGGAAAAAAAAAAAGCCTTCGATTTGGCAAATAGGGAATTGTAATGACATGAGCAAGAGCAGAATCGGAAAAGTGATGAACGTGGAAAGCAGTCACGGCAGCTTGGAGAAACGGAAGTGTAGCAACCAGTACATTTCAGAAAAGTTTCTCTGAAGCCAAGTCGCCCTGAGACCTACAGATGTATATGAAAGTTGAATCCAGAATTACAGGGCCGGGACAGGCCATTGCCTAAGAGACAGGAGCAATAGTAATCATAGCAAATACTTGCCAGGTGTAGCATTACCATGCTCCAGCCCTTGGCTTAAGTGCTTTCAACATATTCTAATAATCTCATCTTCACCACACATCTAATGGCCCCATTTGAAAGAGGAGGAAACGGACTAGTTCGCAGGAGAGCTAGAATTCAAACCCGGTTAGTCTGGCTCCAGACAGGGTATATCCACTTTTATGTTACAGCCCTCAATTTAATTCATTTTAACAAAAACTTGTTGAGTGACTATCTTGTGCTGGGAACTGTTCAAGTCTCTTGGGGATGTGTCAGAGAATAAAAAAGACAAAGACGTATCTCCAAGACATCGAAACTTTAATATTTCTGGCCTAAAAGGCCCTCATCCACTGTTATATTTTCAATGTCGTCGGGTATGGGTAGCATGTTAATGACATACTACCATATGTAAGGATGGCCAATTTTCCTACCTAAGGAAAGAACCCTCATGTTTTGTTTTGGTTTTTTTCACCTATTAAAAAACACTGTAAGTGCTAGACTCCTCCTAAGAAGCTGTTTTGAGATGATCTGGCATTAGAATCATCCTCAGATGCTTAATCCACTGTAATTTTGTTACTCCATTAGCTATTTCAGACAAAAGTATGCGTCATCAATGGTTCCCGCCATGTAAGGACATCGAGAAGCAGTGACTCCCTTCCTGGGGACTAGAGTCCCTTCACAAATCTGCTTCCTTGACCATACCCAGGAATAGATCTCTCTTTCCATTGAGCCACCTCCTGCACTGTTGATCTGACTACACTTTCACTTCAGTTTTCTGTTAGGATAGTAGCTTTTTTGCTCAAGGACAAGTTCTCTTTAGTCTCTTGGGGCTCCCCTGCTAAAGTCTGAAAGCTTTGGTTTTGGGGGGTTTTGTTTTGTTTTTTTCTTTTTCAGTTAGAAGTTAAGTCAACACGTAACTCGTTCACAACTTCTGTATGAAGCCTGATTTCTTTTTTACCCAGAAAATCCCTGTCCATTCTGCTTGTAAGTCCTCCCTATAACTTTTTAACTTTTATTCAATGTATTCATTCTTCCCAATGAGCATATACAGGATAGTATTTGATCCATGGGACCCAGGCTGATGACTGACACATAGTAGCTTAGAATTTAATAAGTTATAAAGGAAGCTGTAGAGTACCCATCACATCATAATTCTCACTAAATGGTGTCTCTTGGGTACATGAATAAAGGAATGAACAAATGAATGAACAAGTAAAATGTAGCTGCTAGATGTTTCCATCAGGGACAAAATATATAAGCTGCTAGAATTTCCAAGGAAGACCTGGTGGGTGGTATGTTTTAAAATCAGTAGTAGAATCTGGTTCGTTTTGATGTCTAAGAGAAAAGAGAAAATTATCATCCAACTTGAAAAGCAACGACTTTGCATAATGATTTTATTAATACTATGAGTGATGCCGGGCCCATTTGTTGTAAAATGACAACCATTTCACAGAAATTGCTTGCGGCCAGTTTGGGATGAAAAGTGCTCCTTTTCAATGTGTCCTTTTATGTGCCATCCACAGGGGTAAGGGACAGACAAAGAACGAACTTGGATCCTGTTTGGAAGAATCAGTCCATTATTAAACACTCCAGCCTCTTTCCCTGAAACCCTTGAGGCACAGGACTGACTACACAAACAGCAGCCTTCCATAATGTATAATCTACAACTGGCCAAGTTAAAATGCTTCTGAAGGAATAATCTATGGAAGCCACAGGAAGACAAAAGGGAAAAGCCCCAGTCATGATGAATACAGCCCAGCTGCGTGAAGTTAGCAACTGCACATGAGACCTCAAGAAGTGGGAAAAGAAGGACCTCTATGGTGAAGGGAAATTGTAAGCCAAATACAGTTGCAGCCGTAACACACCCCAGAAAATCTTGCTTTTGCCTTACTAGTCCCTCATCTCTGACATGTAGGGTCTTGACTTTGGAACTCACCTTATTTTTTTACTATTTACTTAGTTTGGCTACCTGACTCACATTTGCAATTCCCATCTTGATCTCTAGTAGCTAGCTACTAGTCAATTTCTGGCTAACTAGTCATTGCTCTTAAAACTCAGACATTGGGTTCACCTCTCCAGGTGCTGGTTTGGAGCCATCAGCTCCCCCACACCGCTCTTTCCCCAGTTTGGACTTCATCTGGAGTTCGACACTAAAGGCAAGTAATTTAAGCATTTTCTTCCCTTCAACTCCTGTATACTTTCTGTCAAAAAAACAAAAACAAAGAACTTCAGACCTAGGAAGGCAGATCTTGTGCTGAGAAGAGAGGAATGACCAAAGCTCAGAAGAGGTCAAGAATATAAGATAGGAAGTAGAAGATATTAAACTATTGTTTTAATTAATTTATTTATACTTGTCTTTAAAATAGATGCAGAGGGGCGCCTGGGTGGCAGAGCGGTTAAGCGTCTGCCTTCACGCTCAGGGCGTGATCCTGGCGTTATGAGATCGAGCCCCACATCAGGCTCTTCCGCTGGGAGCCTGCTTCTTCCTCTCCCACTCCCCCTGCTTGTGTTCCCTCTCTTGCTGGCTGTCTCTATCTCTGTCGAATAAATAAATAAAAACTTAAAAAAATAAAAAATAAAATAAAATAGATGCAGAGGCCTTTTCACATATGAAAATACATAACAAGTTTAGGAAAACAGGCAAAGAAAAGACACTTTAGAACACCTGGATCAAGTTATCAGTTGGAATGGGATGTACAAAATGTGTATCCTAAAAACTGGGAACTTGCCAGAGGTTAAGCATAAACCTGACCTTCAGCTTATCCTATACAATTTTCATTCTACTTTTTTCACTTTAATTTACATCATAAAATTCACTATTTTATGATATTTCCACCATAATATAAGTGCTGAGAGTTCCATCACATTCCATTTTATGGTGTTACTGGCACAAATCTCATTTTTTTTTTTCTTTTTCTACATTATCTGTAGGATAATATAAAAGACACTGACTGGAATTATCTTTGGCCATTGATTAGTAAGCCTGCTTCAAAGAAACTTTCACCAAAATTTGTGTAATCCCCAATTCTAGAGACTTCTTATATGGTCTCTTTCCTGTTCTTTGCCTTTCTGTTACCATGGAAACTCATGCAATTAAATGGAAGCGAGAACCTGGAAACCATCTTGTTCTGGCACCTTTGCTGGTTCTTTGTGATTCCAAGATCTATAATGCCACCAATTATGTTCAGCTTAATGGGTTGCACATCTCAAATTAGGTATAGTTTATATATCCATAGGAATGTTTACCTATGGAAAAAATAAGAATGGAAAAATAGCTGAGACTACAGAAAGAGCAGTGTAAAACTCTGGGCAGCCAGCACTCTTCTGGCTTGAGGAGACATTGCCGGGTACCTGTAGACTCCAGCACCCGAAAGAATGAGGTAGTGGGTACCGAGTTTCCAAATGATCATGGAGGTCCCTCAAGGTTTTAACGTGCTAACGCTTACTTAACATTCTCCTATGGCTACTCGTGGTGGTAATCTCCAACTTTCTGCTCTTACAAATACCTCTACAGTGGACATCTTTACTCATAAAAGGTTTTCTTCAGGGGCGCCTGGGTGGTTCAGTTGGTTAAACAACTGCCTTCCACTGCAGTCTGTTCCCGGGGTTCTGGGACCCAGCCCCGCATGGAGCCCCACGGGGAGTCTGCACCTCCCTCTCCCTCTGCCCCTCCCTCCAACTCATGCTTTCTCTCGCTCTCTCTCTCTCTCACTCAAATACATAAATAAAATCTTTTAAAAAATTTGTAAAAGTTGTCTTCCTTAAGATAATTTTTTGAGAGAGATTCTTGCTGGAATGAGGAGCTTTAACCCTGAATTCAGATTTCTTGTTTTTGACCTAATCTTCACCATTCACAAGCCGCGTAGCTGTAGACAATTCCCTTTACTTCTCTGTCTTATACACAGAAGATGCTCTGGGGCGCCTGGGTGGCGCAGCGGTTAAGTGTCTGCCTTCGGCTCAGGGCGTGATCCCAGCGTTATGGGATCGAGCCCCACATCAGGCTCCTCTGCTATGAGCCTGCTTCTTCCTCTCCCACTCCCCTGCTGTGTTCCCTCTCTCGCTGGCTGTCTCTATCTCTGTCGAATAAATAAAAAATAAAATCTTTAAAAATAAATAAAAAAATAAAGAGAAGATGCTCAAGAAACACTATCACAATTCCCTACTTGCGGAGGTTCCACTAGGAGCTTCCAGTTGTCTGTGAGCTCCCAAAGGCAAAATGTTAACCCTTGGTTCTACGTGGGCCTTCAGGTATATTGTAGGTATTCAGGAAAGCTCCATGAGGGCGGGTGGGGGGACTGACTGTGTTGCTGATGGCTGCATATCCGGAGCAGGTAACAGTACCCGACACCCGGAGGGCACTCATTACATTGTTGTCAAATGTGTAACTACTTATAGAACTAAAAGAAGTCCTTAGAAACTCAATAGGCCCTGAGCAGGAAATAGTCCCTCACGTTTGCTCACATTGCCGGGATTTTTGGAGTGTAAGACTGGGGACAGGTAGGGGTCAAGTATACGTGTGTGGCAGGGACAGGGAGAAAGGGAGGGGCTTCGTATAACCACTGGGCACAAGCTGGAGTGTCCAGGAGGAGGCGAATGTGCTCAGAGCCTACAGGGCTGCCGGCTCATATTGGGAAGTGAAATGGAAGCCCAGGAGACCTACGCTCCCAGGGACAGGGGTGGGTATGGAAAGAAGAGGGGTCAGGATAAAGGCAGGTAGAGGGACCAAGAAAGGAGACTTTGCTTCTTTCCTCTAAGACAGCCATAGAAAGGAATACAGTTCTTTTCCAGAGCGGTGGTTGTTGACGTGGTCCAGTTGTGAAAAGAATTAATTAGGTAGTTTTTGTTAAAATGAGGGAGGCCCTGTGGGACAGGAGAAGGAATGGGAAGAGAAGGGGTGTTGGAGCAAACACACCTGGTATGCAGTTCCGCCCCTGGCACTCACAGATACACGACTTGAAGGTGAGCCTCAGTTTCCAGGTCCATAAAATAGGGCCAACATAGCCTCACTTACAGAGTCGTGGCAAGGGTTAAAACTTCCGCTGACACAGGGAGCCTGAAACTTCGCTGTTTGGTAGCAAGCACCCAGTGGGTCCTTAATAAATGGTAACTAGTAGGATTAAAATTAATCACAGTAATCAGACCTCACAATAAAACCTGACATAGGGCTTATCAAACGAATTCTCTTCACCGTATGAAAGAAACATGAGAACAAGCCCAAATTAGCTTCCTATTTTCCAGCAGCAAGCAGAGGAGTCCGCTGAAGGTCACAGCAGCCATCTCGTAGAGAAAGAAAATGACATGGAACACTGGGTCCCTGCTCGTAGGCAGTGAATGCCCACCCAATTAAGCAGATTAAACATTCACTCCTTGTGATGAAAAAGTCCCGTGCAGCTGAGCTAGGCTGCCTTCCCTGCTTCCTAGGCCAGAGCTTCTATCTGTTAAATCACCCTTCCTTTCCCTTCCACATTCAGGAAATAATTGGCAGTTGTTTAATGCCAAATTTACATTTGTTTTGCATGGGAACAAAATTTGCTTGCAAACAGCTATGTGTGTGAGCAAATGGGCATTTGTGCTGGTAAATAAAATAGACATGCAGTTTTCCAGTTTGCAGATGTATTATTCAACAAAACAAGCGGCAATAGCCTTTAATTTTCAGTTATTCCGAAGTAGTTAGGCACAGATCGTAGCAGACGAGCCCTCCCCCCTTTTGTCATTTATGCCTGTTCCCAGGTTTTCACATTCGTCCTAGATGCATATGTTATTAGAACCGACGACATTTTCAGAACTTTTGAATTAAATCTCCGAAACGAAGCAATTTCCAGATTTAATAAGTATTTGCGGAGCACCTACTACGTGCGGGTTTGTAGGGATTCAGAGATGATTTCGTGGGACTGCCTTTAGGGGATCTTGCAAGTGGAGGAGTTGTGAGTGGAATATGACCATGAAATCAGAGCATGACTCCAAGGGAGCTCTATGTGATAAGTTAGGGGGCAAAAAACCCCAAATATTATTTTTGCCTGCACAATTGGAAGAGATGGTATTTGATTTTAGCAATGAAAGCAAAGCAAGGAAGAAGTGTATTTTCCAGGCTAAGGAAAAAACATGGGGAGTTTTAAAGGATTTTAAAGGATTTAAGGATTCTTTGAGGGCTTTTAGTGAGAGGACTCAGTGTGACTGGAAGGGGATAGTGGGAGGATATCAAGTTGCATTTTGAAAGGCCTTAAATACTATGTCAATGCTTCTCCAACATTAGTATGCATATGGATTACCTGGGGATCTTCTTAGAATGTTCATTTTGACTCAACAGATTCAGGGTGGAGCTGGAGATGCTGCATTCCAAAGCAGCCCCTGAGACATGGTGTGCTGGTAAATATTTAACAACTGTCTCTGGAACCAGAGGTCAGAAGGGCATTTGCCAGTTCCCATGGTGTAAATACTCCCACCGTGGCCTATTTCAACCTACCAGCAGGATGCCAACGCATGCAGACTTGGAAAGAGACATGTGCAATCGGTTCTTTCAAGCCTGCACACTGGCCCGGAACACCTCTCTTAGGTGGTGCCCAGTGCTTCTGGCCCAAGGACCCCATTTTGAACAAAAAGTCTCCAGTACAGTGGTTCTCGACCTTGGCTACACATGAGAATTACCTGCAGGAGTTTTTGAAAGTCAGGAAGAAGAAGTGAAGAAAACGATTTCCTCTACCCCAATTCACATATTCAGCAAATCTTTGAAGACACAAAGGCAAAATGGTCCAAATTGCTTTATATTTTCCCTTCCTTCTTTTGGTTCCTTCTTGTATTTCCACTCTTTCACTCCAAGTGCCTAGAGCTCTTATCCAGATCCTGACAAATACTGGTTTTCCTTCTTGTTCTAACAGCCTATAAATTCTATTTTCCTTAAGCCTTTCTCTGTTCCTAGTCCTCTTAAGGAAAAAGACAATCTTTATTTCTTCATGAGACTCTGGCTAGACATGGGTCAGTTATGTAATAATGAACTCTGTTTTAGTAGCTGTTATTAGGTAGGTTTTGTAAGGCCAATGGATCAGGACATTCCTGTCACGGACATAATATTTTATTATACTCATAGATCCCAGGAGAGGGAGCACACATCACACCATTGGAGGCCACATGCGAACCCAGTGGAGTAGGGCATGAAGCAGAGAGGTGGAAATTGTGGGCAAGACCCTTTATTGGGGAAGGAAAAGACAAGGCAGCCTGGACAGATTTATGATTGGCTAGTTCAAATAATTTCAGTGGGCTCTGGAGCATGGGGCTATTACTGGTTATCTGGTACCTACCCCGGGGTGATTAGGGCCAGTGGATAATGGCTCAGTCTGAGAACCCAATAAAAAAGGTGATGGTAGGTGTGGACTCTGAATTGCCTGGTTTGTATTTAAAATACACACCCTCTAGAAGAGCATTTCTCTGGAAGAGGAGGTGGGGGGTTGACCAGGGAGGCAGAAGGTCAAAGCAAGATGACTGAGACATATGATCATGTTGTTTGGAATAAGGCATATCCAACCCAGGCCTGTAGGACAGATTATAAAGTATCAAGTTTACAGAATCTAGAAGGCATGGTTAATACAAACTCATAATGAGCTATAAATTACTTACAGCCCTTTTACCTTTCCTTGGAATTCTTAAACTTTAAGAATAGATACTTGTTAAGCCAAATGCCTCTGGTTGGTAAAGTCTTTACTATGTCATTATCAGCATTTTTCTTATTATTCAATTCAGCAAAACTCTGAGCACCTGCTACATGTCAGGCAGGGTGGTAAGTGCTGGAGATGGAGAAGGTGTGCCAGACAGAGGGCGTGATAGAGGAGGAACGGATACAAAACAGCTTTGGACACTCTGCGCCCTACTGTCAGATGGGACAGACCAATATGCAAACAGCTATCTGGTGAGCAAGGCAGAAGAAATTGAGGTTTAGACAATCTAGAGGCAGAAGATTTAACAGGTAATCTAGGAACAATGGGGATTGTCTCAGCTCGTCTTTGGCAGAGGGTGCAGCAGAAGACAATTAAAAGTAGAAATCACCCAAAAGCCCCAGAAATACAGATTTTCTGTGGTGTTGTTAAAAATTTCCACTGAGGAAATTATCCAAGTAGCACACAGGATGTTCTTATTCTGAAATTAAAGAGTTTAATTTGTAATTTTGTCTAGATTGAAGTCTACTTCCTCAATTTGAGGGTCAACTGCTGAAATGCTAGAGGGCAGGTTGTATCAACTAGAACGTGTTGGCAGAAAGTAACAGAAAAACTGTCTCTTAGTAGTTTAAACCATAAAGATATTCACTGGTTACACAGCAAGAAGTGCAAATGTAGGTGGTCGCAAGGTTGTTTTGGCATTCATGGCAGGTGGAAAAATGGCTACAATTCTGTAGCAACTCCCATCAAGAGTGTGAGCCTATTTCCACCTCCTGAGTCTGGAATGTGTTGTCTTTTTCTTGAGCTGATAGAATGTGTGCAGGAGCAATGTTGGGCAAGTTTTGAGACTAGGCTTCAAGAGACTTTACACACTTCCTCTTTTACTCTTGAATTCTAAGTAACCACCATATAAATACACCTAGACTAACTTCCTGGAGGATGAGAGACCATGTGGAGTAAAAATGGGCTATCCCAGCTGTGCACACTCCCCCAGCTCTGCACACCAATCAACTCTCAGCTGATCTGGCTGCTGACCCCAGATGTGTGAGTCAGACCTGCCGAGTCCAGAAGACCCATCCAGCTAAGCCCAGCCCAAAGTGCCACTTGTAAAATCTTGAGCTAAATAAATGGTTATTGCTTTAAGCAACTAAGTTTTGGGGCGGTTTGTTACTCTGCAAGAGCTAGCAGATACGGCATCTTTGTGATGTCATCAGGAAATAGGGTCTTTTCTCTCTTGCCATCAACAGAGTGTTGTAAGCAATAGCTTTCATTTTGGTTAAGGGATGGCCACTGCAGCTCCAAGCTCCATATCCTTATACTATAGCACCACAAGTATGAAAGAAGGAAAAGAAGGGGAGAAAAGAGCCTCCCTTTCAACTCCAAACTTTTTACAAAGAGCATAAGATCTCTCAGAAAGTCCCTAGATGACTAGCCAAGACTGAATCCCATGGCCTCCCTAGATAATCCCTGGCAAAGGAAAATGAGATAGTATATATAAAGTCACTACATATTTATAAAATGTTTGGATTATCTTTTTTTTTTTTTTCTGTTTTTGCCTTTCTTCACCTCTGGCAATAGTCCTTAATTCCCCAATTTCTAGATAGGCTCAAGTTCACTCTAGAAAAGTTATAGGATGAAGTGAGTTTTGAAGGAGGAAAGGGATGTTACTTGGTAAATCAGCTATCAGTGTAAGGAAGACCTTACGACGTTAAAGAGTGGAAAAGGAGCTGTGAGAACGTGCACAACCTAAGCAAATTCAGCGTGAAAGTTAAGACCAGGTTATATACAATGAAAATCAAGTGAAAAGAGCATTAGCCAGAAAATTGAGAGAATTGGAACTTAATTTTATATGTTTGGCATTGGCATATATGACTGGTTTGGCATATAATTGGCATTTAATTTCAAAGTAAGAACACATTTGCTGTTAGTAAGATTTCTACACGTACTAGATCAAGTTGACGCAGGCATCCAAATCAAGCATTTGACACTGCACAAAGCACCCTAAGTATTTATTTGATTTGTGCAGACACCTAGGGAGAAAGCTTGAGTGTGCATACATTTTTAGGGCCAGAAAGTTTAGGAGAAAGGAACTTTATGTGACAAGCAACACAGTAGGGAATATCCTACTCACAACACCATTAATTTGATTGGTGCCTTTAAAGTTATCATTCTGATGATAGAAAATCTATATAATCACAGCACAGTTACTTATTTTATTATAGAAACATCCCTGAGAACCAGATAATCTAAATAAGGCAAAAACATAGTGTTATTAAAAGAACAATTTATAATTGAGATTCCAATAGCTGGCAACTGAAGTGTGATTATTTTCTGTAAGAAGCTGTCAAAACAAGAATTTTCCATCACCTGTGGAGCAAAATCAAATACTTGGAGGCAAAGGAAACTTGCAAGAACATACATTATATCCTCTTTGGATTGAAATGAGTATTTCCCTAATGGATGCTTCGAGACAAGTGTGAAGTGCGGGCACAACAGGTAGATTGCATTTATAAGATGAAATTAAAGTAATTTGTGATTGGAAACACAAAACAAATCAAGAAGTTTAACTCTAGAGAGGGCTTGGTGAGGGTCATGATGATAGGTCTTCAATACTTGAACTTCATGTAAAGGAAGATCAGGCTCATTAAGTGACCAACGCTTGGCCTTTTTTTGAAGGAAGGATAGAGAAAGGGAAAGATGGAGGGAGAGAGAAAAGGAGAAAATACAAATATGAATACAAATATGAATAAACATAGTGTGGGTCTGGAGATCAAAACAAAGCTTCAAGAACACAGATCCACGCTCCACATGAGGAACAACTTAATGAAATTTCAGTCTTGGCCTCAAGGGGAACTTCAGATCTCCTCTGAAAGTCAAGGGGTTCATGTCCTTGAAATATTCAAGGAAAAGGTACATGGTCACTTGTTAGGCGTGTTATAAGGAATTTTCATGTAATCAATGTGGGTTGGACAAAGTGATATTTAATGTCCTTTCTAAATCTGAGATGAGATGCATTCTAACATATACAACACTGGTTTACTTAGGTGCCAGGAAGAGACCTAGTCATAATTACAGATGAGCTGACAGCTTTCCTTCTTTTTTTTTTTTTTTCAAAATTCCTACTTCCATCTTTCTCTATATCAGTTATTTTTTTCAATGTCCCCTTTCCTCTCTGTATCAATTTTCCCTTTCCCTTATCCCATACCAATATGGTCACAATAATCACTGTCTCCAAAGCAAGAAAGAAAATCAGTCTTACTAACTCACTGATGTTATGTACTAGAGATTCAACCCAGGGATTTCCCCACCAGATATATTCCCATTTTAAGCGGACCATAGAAGAAATGCGACGCTTGGAGCAAAGGAATCAGACAATCACTGAGGGTGGTGTTCCGGACATCAGGCCTGCAGACTTGTTGCTCACTTGCAAAAGATACCTCCCTTCTACCCCTCAAGGCTTGTGGTTGACCACCCAAGGCTTGAAGTCCACCCTGTCAAAAACTAAAGAATACTTGGAAGCCATCTAGATGCTGTTGTTGATAAGAACTTTGAGTTGGGTTGTGCAGATGAAGTAATAACATCATTATCTCTCCTGCTCCTTATTTCAAAAAACAACCATGACTCCAGTATCCACTGCTCTAGGTAATTTGTGCTTGCTTTATATTTGCTGACAAGACTAATAAATAGTACAAAAATGGACTAATAAGAATAATCCATATGCCATCCAGCTTCTTGGAAAAAGACCACTTATTTAGGTTCTTTGTAGGTCGTGTGTCCGAACATACATAAATGGTAACATTTTCCCGTTTGTGACCACACGTGAAAAGAATACACATTCTCTCAGGAACACAGAAATCACCCCCCACCCGGCCCGTGATCTCATGATGTCTTGCCTGGACACTGAAGTACCTCCCAACTGCAGTCTCAGTTCTCTGCGACCGAACTCCCTCAGTGCCTCCAGTCACCTCGTGAGATCATATCAGAACACGTCACTTTGAAGCTCACAGTCCTCCCGCGTCTCCACACGGCCAGCAGAACCGAGTCCAGACCCTCCCTCCTGCTACACAGAAAACGACCACAGAAAGCCTCTTCTCCTGACAGTCCCGATTTAAAAATCCCTGCCTATTGTTTATTCTGTACCTTGTATCTCCCAGAAATGTCTACATCTGTCGGGTGGACTTTCATTCCTGCAGCAGACACACACACACACACACGTGTGCGGACACGCGCACACTCCTCTTTTTAAGCCATGGGTCTCCATTATTTTTGGAAAGTTTATCACAGTATTAAAAAAAACTTTATTAATTGATTCCTTCCTCATTTCCTGCCAAATCTCACTTCTTTCACCTACACATATGCCTGGTGGTGGAGCCATTCTTCTATCCTCTGGTAAAAAGAAAATGAAAAGAAGGAAGATCATGACCATCTCATTGTACTTAGGATAAAATTCAGAAATGTTACCATCCCACAGGGTCTTGCCTGATCTACCTCCTTTCCACCTCTGCTTTTCATTCCCCCACATAACCTGGGTTCCAACAACACTGGCCTTTTTGGTTTGTCCAAACTGCCTCATCCTTTTCTGCCTGAGGAGCTCTCCCTGGAGCACCTTCTCTCCAGTTTCCACCAGGCCCCATTTCCTCAGAGCTGTCTTCTCTACCTTTTGTTGGATTATTTGTGTTTATCTCCCCCTGTAGGAGGACAAGTTTCAAGAATATTCCTAATTTGTACCCCAGTAGGAGCTAATATATATTTTTGAATGAAAAAATGACCAGATGCTAAAGAATAAGCCATAATTCAAAGCCAGTATTGTGAGGCCACCTTCTCCTCTCCCTCTTTCTTGGCATTGCTTCATTTAGAGAAGGTCTGCTCTTTCTTAAAATTGGTTATATACCACAAAATCTTTCTGAAAACTGAGGAGCAATTCTTGAGGAAATTGTAGAGGCTCCTCAAACCTAAATAGCTTAATTGTCTTGACTAAGATTTCCCAGAAAGGTCATCTTTCTTTATGAAACAGGTCCAATAATAATAGTGCTTTTGAAATCAATTTGGGCAGTTATATATAAACACAGTAAAAATTGTTTATGTTTTAGATACGTTAATGTTAAGCATTTAAATATATAATGTGGCAAATCCCGGATATGTCCTTAGAGTTGTCTGGAAATTTTATTACAGAATAGTGGTGTTCCTTGTGTTATTCTTGAATGGATAAAATCAGGAGAGAGGAAAGATGAAAATTGGGTCTCCTAAACTTCAAGCTCTGGTGCAGATATCATAATACCTACCTTACTGCATTGTGGTGATTAATTAAAATAATATTGGAAATGTCCAGAAAATGCTGGTCCTTCATAGACATGTAATAAATAGAAATGACTATTATTATTTATCATGTTAATCTTATTATCATCATGCCTCTTAAAACCATATGTGAATAGTGTTATTCTGGAGCTAATAATAAAAAAGCAATGAGTGATATTGCTGGAATGGTCATTTTTGTGCGATTGCAAAAACTTTAAAAGCTTCAGTGACTCCCCATTGCCAATTGGATAAAGTCCCAGTTCTCTAGCAGGGCTTTCCAAATCCTTTATGAAACAATGGTCAAGGAACATGAAGACAGAAGAGGAAATGCAAAAGGTCAATTAACATTAAATTAATATTTGGCATCACTGATACTCAAAGAAATATAAATTGAAACAAGAGCATGCTATGTTTCCAGGAAATGATGGATGTTGGTGAGGATGTGGAGAAAGGGGAACCCTCTTACACTGTTCGTGGAAATGCAAGCTGGTGTAGTCACTCTGGAAAACATTACAGAGTTTCCTCAAAAAGTTGAAAATAGAGCTACCCTACGACCCAGAATTGCACTCCTAGGTATTTACCACAAAGATACAAATGTAGTGATCCAAAGGGGCACCTGCACCCCAGTGTTTATAGCAGCAACTTTCACAATAGCCAAACTATGGAAAAAGCCCAGATGTCCATCAACTGATGAATGGATAAAGATGTGGTATATATATATATATATATATATATATATATATATATATATATATACACAATGGAATATTACTCAGCCATCAGAAAGGGATGAATACCCACCATTTGCATTGACATGGATGGAACTGGAGGGATTATGCTAAAGGAAATAAGTCAAGCAGAGAAAGACAACTATCATATGGTTTCACCCATATGTGGAACATAAGGAATAGTGCAGAAGACCACAGGGGAAGGGAGAGAAAACTGAATGGGAAGAAATCAGAGAGGGAGACAAACCATGAGAGACTGGACTCTGGGAACCAAACTGAGGGTTACAGAAGGGAGTAGGGGATGGGGTAACTGGGTGACGTGTGTTAAGGAGGGCACGTGTGGTGATGAGCACAGGGTGTTATACACAACTGATGAATCATTGAACACTATATCAAAAACTAATGATGTATTATATGCTGGCCAATTGAACATAATAAAAATAATAATTTTGAAAGAAATAAATAACATATATCAGGAAACTTGAAATATTCTTATTTTTTACCCAATAGTTCCATTTCTGACAATAATAATTGCTAATATTTGAGCCAGCTGTGCTAAACACCTCATATACATTATCTGATAAATAAAACTGAAAAAAAAATCCAAAAATTATCAAAAAATATTTATAAAGAAAATGGTCATCACAGCATTGCTTACAATGGTTTAAATGGTTTAAAAAATCAACTAAGGAATGCTTTTATTCATTGTGGTATATTATACAACCGTTGAAATTATGGTTATAAAGGAGAGATAACATAAAATTATGTATTAGTTATAATTTTATTTACAAAAAAGCAATATATAGAGTTTTGAGTAAATTTGATTTCAACTACACCAAAAAAAAAAATGTTTGTTTCTTTTTTAAACATAGAAGAAAGACTGGAAAGAAATACACCAAAATTTTGGTAATGGTTTCCACTGCATGGTAGGATTATGGATAATTTGAAAGAATTTTTTTTTGCCTTTATACATTTAAAATTTTTCAGTTTAAAAAAATAAATATGTATTATTACCTTTGCAATTAGGAAAAAATTACAAAATTCTCGAATCAAAATACCTCTTGACAAGTCTTTCGCCATTCACCCCAGACCACTTCTCCAGACACGCCTTACACCAAGACTCTATCCTAATCCATCCTGACCCTGAATGAGGTGCTGTGCTCTTACATACCACTGTGCCTTTCAAAGTATAAAATTTCCTTTATCATATTCCCTTTGTCCCATTCCCTCCATGACTCATCCTTTAAAACCATCCTCCAATATCTCACTCATTATGCTATTCTATGCTACAATCTGTGATCTTGTACACCTTACAAGAGTGGGCAATCTTTTCATGACTCCTTGGCACCCAACACAGTGCCAGCCATGTTTGTTGGATAGATAAATGGGCAGGTGGATGAATGTATGGAAGGACATATGGATGATAACGTTATATTAAGCTTAAAGCCATTCCACAGTTCAGAAACTGACTAGGGAGAATGAAGAGCATCTTTGAAATACGAATGAGGGATGTACAAAGCATCTAATACTACTTGGTTAAATAATATAAATAGGAAGTTTGGCAAAATAAAAGGAAATTAAGACACACATTCCTTCCACTACAAAAAAAAAAAAAAAGATACTTGGGGAAAAAGTCATGGAAAAAGAACACAAGCACCAAGTTTTTGTATTTGTGAGTTTGAGTTGAAGGTCTAATTTCAGACGTTGGCTTTTTGGGTAGGATTCGCAACTTGGCTCTGAGTTTTTGAGTTTTGAAACTTTCAGGGGCTTTAAGCAGAGGCTGATCCTGAAATAACTTCTGACCAGAGCACTGGGAGATAAGGCATTTTCTTGAGTGTGATGCAGACAGCAATACTTTTCATAGTTGCCAAATATTATTTTTCATCAAACCTGCAGAAAAGTTTCCAACCTGCCCTAATTTTTACCAATGAATCTAATAGACCTGGATTAAACTGCAGGGAAGACGAGGACATAAATTTCATTCCTTTCATTCCTTGTAATATTAGGGTTTGTATTCTTTCCAGCTGCAATAACCTCTAGACTTCAACAAAATTGAAAACCTTTAAATAGCCTTTCACAACCTTTCAGTGGAGTAATGAAGTTTTAAGTGCTCACCGGGGATTTTTCAGTTCAGAAAAATCTAAGCAGCAGTAGATATTAAAATCTAATGTTTACCTCGACTCTTTTACAGCCTAATGGGTTTTTCTGACAGTGTAATTTTTAAAAGGTTGAGTTTCATTTATTAATATAGTGTACTCATGCTGGAAACCTTTCTTCTTTAAGGACTCTGATGGGAGTCTTATGGTTAAACCTTGGTTGAAAGCCAGAGGAATCAGCGGGGACGGGGAAAACAGAAACCTGCGAAAGGACTCATGAAGCCTGCCCCAAGCAGGTTGTTTTGGGTTTAGAAAATGGGGGAAAGTCCTCTCTTTATGACTTAAACACTACAGGAGGTGAAAAAACAAACTCGGGATGGAGAGCCCCTGTGCGCACATAATTATGAGTGTGTGAGTCACTGGAGTTCACACAGTTGCTCACAACCAAAAGGTCTGCCTGGGGAATCAGATGTTCGCTAAACTGATGGGAGGATACTGTTCTTTGGAGCAGCTTTACCGGGGGCCAGCGGGAGGGTATTTGGAAACCAAGGAGAAATTACAGGGTGAGCAACAGGCGAACCCACACTTAAGCAGAGAGAGGATATGATTTGGAAAGATTCCATTTTACATATTGTATGCCGAAACCAGTGTGCAGGGAAAGGCTGAGTGAGTTCCAACCAAGTGGTAATAAAAAAACAAATGCCACTTCTCATATGCATAATGCCTCCATGTAGTTAACAGGGATTTGCAAGATAAGTACACTAGAGTGAAAAGGGGCAGGATTTATTTCCATGGACTATGACGTAGTAAAGCTACTCTCAGGTATATATATCATCAGGTGTGCTATTTTAAGTTGTGAAATAAAAGTGCCACTTGAGGGTGTAATTGAAAATAATATTGTAAAGTAGAGAAGCTTGATGGCCATAAAGGATAGATAGTTTGGCGTATTCGTCATCTCCACATTGTACAAATAGGTGGAGATATATATATATATATGTATATATAAAATCAATGGTACATGATCAATGCCAAAACTGACATCTTGTCCTAATGGATAAGACAATTTCAAAAAACACAGAACATACACTAAATTACCCCTTTAACAATTATATGATAGTACCAGGATTCATTATAACTACTTATGAGGTATTCATAATTGTTTAGAGAACTTTTAAAATTCAGATGAGCAAAACAAAGCCAAACTCTTTTATAATCCCAGTGGCCAGAGGCAAAAAACCCAGTGATTTTTCAGTAGATTCTTTTTAACATTACATCATGAAGCTGTTTTTATATATCCTCTTCTATAACATCATGATTACATAATATTGCTTTAATTATTCTGTTATAAAATTTTGATAAGGACCCAAACAAGAATCATTTAAAAAAATTATTTCTCATTCTGTTCAAAAGCTCTTATTTGAATGATTAACTCTAACCCAGACTTCTCAGTCAAGATCTTGTCCTTTTTCTCCAGCTGCTTTGGTCGATCTCCACTTTGGGCTACCATAAATTTGACATGCCTCAAAGAAAGCTTGTCGTTTTTTTTCTTCCTTTCAATCTCTCATTTATACCCATTGTAGTTTCTCAGCATTTTACCTCTGCTTTTTAACTTCTTTTCCTCGTCTAGCTTCTGCAGTCCGTACGTTACCCAGTATGGTACACTTAGTTCTTCTGAACATCTCCAACACTGGTGCTACAGGGACTCCAAGCATTCCCCTCTCATGCCACATTTATTTGTCATTAACCAAATGATCTCTCCTGTATCTCTCCTCTCCTCATTTCAAGTCATATTACCTTTTGATGCCTAAATGATTGACTAATTCACTTCATCAGTCACTCTACAAGTATCTATTGTATGCTGCCTATGTGCCAGGCAATGTGATAGACACTTAGAATGTGAAACAAAATTACATTTTTTCTTACTCAAAGAAGTTATGGTCTAGTGGAAGTAAGAATATGAGCCCAACAATTATAAAATGATCGTTAAGATCAGTAGGAACATAGAATAAGAAACCCCTAGTGATTTCTGAAAGACTCAAGGGAGATTCCATCTTTCTTAAACACAATATTTTTATGTCACATCCATATCAAGAAAATTCCTAACTGCCTAACTTTTATAGTGTAAGGTTTCATAACTCTATAAAATCCCCCCCCATCTGTCTAAACCTTTTTCTAACTTTTCCATACAAACCCTTCATTCCAGCTAACTCCTCTCTCAGCTCTAACTCTGTTGTTGATCATGTTCTTTCCTTACCCAGAATACCCTTCCCACTCCCTTCTGATTCTCCCATCCTAACTGTACATCTGGGCCCATCTCTTTCATGTGCATTCCCTGACATGCCAGCCAACATTGATCTTCCTCTGCTCTGGCCTTCCAAGGCAATTATTACAATGTTTCCCATTTTGCTTAACTATTTTGTCGATGTCCAACATCCTTAAGTAGACTGTTGGATCTTGGAGAAATAATTTCTTCATATCCTCAGCATTATGTATGTCATATAATCTAAATAAATACATTTTATCAGAAGAGTAAATTAGTAATTTTATAAACTACTTAACTATGGTAGATAGCTCTTCGTTATTCATTTAATATTTTGTGACTGTATCACAGTGTATATCATTTGATAGTGTGGCTTTTATACAGTTGTTTGGATGATTATACACACACATGTAGAGACTCAGGGAGACTCACAGACAAGGAGCATAACTTGAATTCATTGACCGTTTGACAAGTATAAAAAGTGCCTACTGCAGTGTCAGACCCTGCACTAAATATTGGGGAGACACTGGTGGGCAGGACGGCCATGATGCCTGCCCTCCTGGGGCACACAGTCTGTGATGTGATAATACCCCATCCAGAGAGATGAGTGATGCTAAGGACATGCATGGTGCTAAGCAGAATCTAACAGAATCTAGGAGGTCAGGAAAAGCTTCCCAGAGACCGTGGCATTTAAAATATTTCCTGAGGGATAAGAGGAGTCAGCAAAGTAATGAGAAAATGGCAGATGCTAGAGGAAACAGCAAGCATAAAGACTGTTGGGCAAAATGAGCATGTTATAATCAGGGATCTAGAAAAAAATTCAATATGGCTAGAATATAAAAATGAGGGAATGAAAGATGAAGCTAAGGAGGTAGGTGAGGGTCAGATCATGTCAAAACTTTGAGCTTGCCCCTGAGCATGCTACGAGATTTTTACAAGCTTTAAAGAAAGTGAATGGCATGAGCAGGTCTATATTTAGAACATTCAAGAGGCAATGTGAAGAATGGAATGGAGGAGAGTAAGAGAGATTAATTAAGATTAGTTAAGAGATTAGTTAAGAGGCTGTTGCTGTAGTCCATGGGGAAGCTGACAGTAGCCTAAAGTAGCTGTGGATGAAATTTAAGTGGAAGTTGAAGAACGATGTAAGAAAAAGAATGGAGAGAACGTGGTACCAGGACAAAAATCACAGTCAATAACTGGACTTGGAAAGCACAAAGAAAGTTTCCAGAATCAGGCAGATGTGGGTCAAGTTTTGTCACTGTCTGTGCCACTTGGGCCAAATTATTTAGCCCTTTCTAGACCAGTTTGCTTGTTGGCATGATTGTGATTATAGCTGGCTCATGGAAGCTGGGAAAAGGGTGACTCCAGTCAGAGAATATAGACTTGACATCTTGAAATCTGCTTGACGTGGTGTTCAGTATATAGGAAGTACTCGGAAATTGTTAGTCCTTTTTCATTTTCTCTCCTCCACATCTGAGCAAACTTTGTCATCAAGACAAGTATCAGTTCCCTAGCAAAATCATGCCTCGATATGGCCTTTTATTGGAAATCATTCTGTGCAACTATTTAGTTCAGTTTGTGCAATCTAGCTGCATGATGGCAGGGGCTTATGCACAGTTAAGCAGGTCAAGGGCTATTGACAAATGCATTGGCATTAGGCAGGAAAAAAGAATGGCAGAGTGGGGGAAAAGCACAGAGAGGGGGAGATGGAAAAATAGGAAAAGAAAAAGCATTGAGTCTAGAGGGTGGATAAAATGTGTCACCTAGATGCTTTCTTCAGTTCTATCATAAATTTACACATGAAGAGGATTTGCTTTGGGGAAGATTGAAAATGTGCAAGGGTGCAAGTTTCTAGCAACTTGTAAAGGAAAATATTCTTAGTATAGCTAACTGTTTTATGGTCTAACGCAGATGGAACATATGTTTATATTTGAAGGGTTATTTCCAGTATTTATTATCACTCCAGTGAAATGTTAATCCCACATAAATTTTCCACTTTTAAGTTTCAGATGAGTAATTTAAGCCTTATGACAAAACAGTGAAATTACCAGAGTGACCACATTCGTCTTTTATTCCAGTGATGAACTGTGGCTTTCTTGTGGTGAACTTCACTGGACTCTGTCACTCTTGGCTTCCTCTTTGTCTTGTAGAGCTTTGACCTTACTAGACCATACTGGATCAATGCTATTCCAGCATCCCTTTTGTTGGGGGATGTTCAGATCTCTAGCATTCTTAAAAACCTAGCTTCGCCCATCAAGTTCAGTTATGCATCTGATCTAGAATGAGAGTGCGTCACCCGCCCTTAGACCTAGTGGACACATGACCCAAGCTGGTTCAGAGTCTTTCTCAGGACTCCCTTACGAGAAAAGAGGCTCTCCTCTCTACGGTATTACAAGCTGATAGGACAAGTCAACCACAAGAAGAGTTTCTTGCCTGAAAATGAGGCCAAGAAAGAAGAAAGTAAAGCAGAGAAATAAAGAGGACAAGACAAACCCTGATGATATTCCTTGAGCATCTGCCTCCAGACGCAATTGAATCCCCCAACTCCCCCTGTGGTTGAGTGATGAGAACCAATACAGTCCCGTTCTCTTTGCTTCAGCCTCTTGGTTGTGGCTTCCCATCACAACGAAAAACGTGATCCTACTTTCGTATTCAATAATATCTAAATGCTAAGAAATACCTAGAAATGTTTTATTGGAATTCTATCTAGATCAACCCTTTAGCCCAGTTTTATATTCTATGTTTCTCAGAAATGTCAATTTGACAGAACTTCAAATAAAGGTGCTTTCACTCAACATAAGCTATGGGCATTTACAAAAGAATATTTATTACTTTGTAGATTCAAGATGTTGAGGAAGCCGTGTAGTGTATTAGAAAGAACACACACGTTGAAGTGAGTTCTGGAATAATATCTTATATCGACCACCTAATAGTTGTGTGATTTTTTCACAAAATAATAGCTATGCCTAGCCTCAAACTTCCCATCGATAAAAGGGAAGAGGTGATGCATCCTCGCTTTGGGAAAGATTACACGAAACCACATTTATGAAGTACTAACTCCTTGAGGGTAAGGTATCGGCTTTGTTCCCTGTGACATTCCGAAGCCCTAGAACAGAGCCTGGTGCAGATCACATGCTTATTCATTGTTTGGGTCCAACAGCAATGGTCTGGTACCCAGTCAGTCTTCAATACACAACGACGAGCCTGGAAGTGAGAATAATGATGACGTGCACGTGGACTAGTGAACTATGTCATTCAAGGGAAGGAAAGTGGCCTGGTAAACTTGCAGGAAAATTTTTTGAAGATATTCCTCATCTCAGATGACCTCCTGACATCATGGAGATTGACAAATGCATGGCTCACTAGGATATTTCTTTATAACCTGAGAACATAAAGGAAAGCCATACTTTTTTTCATTAATATTAACGAGTGATGGTAAGCATGGGCTGAGTACCGTGCTCAATGCTATGAATGCCGTGAGCAGCAATCAGAGGAATAACGTCAAGAGTAGTAGCTAAGTTTTCCTGAGGACTTCCTCGTGCCGGGTACGCCTCTGAGTACTTGCCATGTTTTAGCACATTCATTTCCGTGACAGTTCTATGTCTTGTCTCTACTATTATCGTCACAATTTTACAAATGAGGAAACTGAGGCATAGAGCATTTAGATAAGTTGTCCAAGGGCAGACAACTCGAGTGGAGCCCGTATTTGAACCTGTTGGCCTGGCTCCAGATCCCACCGTCTACATACTCAGATCTTCTTAAAGAGCCCCCAGGAAGTGAGAAGCAGATTTTTAGAGTATGTGGTGTGACGGTACACAGACGGTGGCTAATACGCTGTGGAAGGGTATTTTCTTTGTCCTAAAGACTGAATAAAACATGGGACAGTGTCCCAGAACCCACGTTGGGTTTTCTCAGCTTGCAGACAGATGTACAAACAGTGTGAGGTGTTTTCAAGATCACACCCTCTCTGCAGGCCCCAGGGCTGGGAGGTTTCTCAACCCAAGCAAGGCCTCTCCAACCAGCTCTGGCCTCCTCGGACACAAAGCTCTCAGAATCATCTTCCTTCTCTCTCCTCATCCCCATCACAGAGCTCTTCACGACGAATACTTGAATAGTGTTTACTTGATTCCTGAGAGAAGGGTTGAAGACATGAATTCACACAGGTGTGAGGATGAATTCTCATTCTATGCCCTTTCCTTAATGGAATGAATCTAATCTCTTCCCGCTTAAACTATTAAATAGTTTTGTATCCTTTCAGACTTCAGTCTCTGCCCCTTTACGTTGGATACAGCTGGGAGCTAAGTGTTACCAATCCTGCTTTTGAGTGACTTTCCTGTTCCGAAAGCTGCGGCTGCCTGCTGACAACAGAAAAGAGTCCGAGGTTCTTCAAGCGGCATTTGGCCCTCGAACTTCTGCTTCAAGCCCCCTGCTGGCCTGCGTCTCCCGCTACGACCTTACAGCTGTGCTCCTGGTCCCTGTCCACATCCGTCATCGCCATTTCGTATATTCTTCCTCACACCTGACAGCTTCCTTCCCTCCTCTCTTCCATTCAGTCCGTTCATCTAGATTATTTGAGTATTTGCTGGAGACCAGTCACTATTCTAGCCTCTGGGAACACGACATTCACCTAGTGGGACGAGGTCTCTACTCTCATGGAGCTTTTATTCTAATAAATGAAAACAAATCAACACAAGAATTTCAGAGAGCGGTAAGTGCTCTGGGGATAATACAGAAGAGCGAGGTGGCAGAAAGTGAGTGTGTGTGCTGGGGTGTATTTTCGTTGGGTGTTCAAAGAAAGCTATTTCTGAGTGGATGATATTTGATCTCAAACTGAATATCAAGAAGGAGCCGGCCATGTGAAGATCAGAGAGTTCAAGGGAGACAGCTCAGCAAGTAGCCCCGATATTCAAATATTATCTGCTCTGGAAAGTCTAGCTCAGATGCAACCTCAGCCTTAAACCTCCTCTTATCGTCCCACCTGAGTTCCAGCCCATAATACTTTATCTTCCTTGCAGTCTCACCAGTTTATACCTCGGATGTTAGCTACTTATGCACATGACTTCCTACCCTACTAGAATTTCCAGTTCTTGAAGATCTGCTCTTCTTTTTATCACCTACAATGCTTAGTCCAATATTAATACAGAAATATTTCTTATTTTAAAATATTAATAAATATAATGTTATGTAATATAATAAAATATAATATACATTATAAATATAATAAATTATTCTTAACTTCTATTAATTCATTTCTTTATATTACAGAAAAAATATTTCTGAATGAAAGAATGAATGAAGAAAAATGGTGGGATTTTATTTCAGCTATGGCAGGGGTGGGGAAGACAGGTATTGGGGATACAGAGTCCTGGAGGGTCTCAAAAAGTGTCACAAAACCTGTGAATGAGGCTGGTTCTTTCCATGGAGAATGGAATTCAATTCCCAGTTGGCTGGCTTTGGAGGAGAAGTCCCAAATACATTTTTTTGCTGATGATTATTTTAAGCGTCTGTCCTTTGCGGGGCATGTTGAGTTGTTTCAGATTCCAAAGCCATAGGGAAATTCTTTAAAAATCTGTATGGTCTAAAGCCTGGGCATGCTTTGATGAATTTAATCGTAAAGAGCTAGAGGTAATTGTGGTACCGGTTTCTTAGTAAAGTTGGTATTCAATGAAAGTGACAAGCCTGACAACTTCATTCACAGCATTGACATTAAGCAACACTGACTGTGTCTTACAGTTAAATAGGGAAGGAAAAATTACAATTTTGGTACATTTTAATCAAACTCCGCTGGTAGTCCATGTCAGATCTACTCTTGGTATTTTGTGTGCTGGTTTTTTGGGGTTTTTTGTTTTGTTTTGTTTTTTGCTTTTTGTTTTCTGTTTTCCCCAGTATGCTCCTCCTTTAAGTGTAGCTGGGGAGATGTTCCTCTCCCTGCCCCCTCTCTGCGTAGTAACCAAGGAAGGTTCAGGAGGATTCACTGCATATTGTTGACTATAAATTATCTGAGATCTCTCTCTCTCTGGCGTGCAACCTGCCACTCTTGGTGTCCGACAGACAGTTGCTAACATTCATCTGCAGCACGCTTGCTGCCAGAGAAAGATGCCCTAATGCAGTGTTCATTACCTTTTTAGAAACACTGTTGCTTTCAGATGTTTTCTAGTAGGTGAAATGGCTTTGTTCTTGACTGAGAAGGAAACCTGAATAGAGAATTAATTTTACTTCCCCAATTAACCCAAGAGAATAAAGGTGGGGAAATATAGCAGGAAATATACTATAAGACAGAAGGATGACACACTTTGTGTCATGTGTTAGCAACAAATGAAGTTCGAGGTTTAGAAAAATATAGTTGAATTTAAGTCAAAGGTCTAGTTGAAATCACATCTTCTTCTAGTGGTGTGAATATAAATCTTTTAAAATACTGTGAGGGACTTTCCATTTTCCCATTTCTTATATTTATGTTATGTTGATGACAATAACTCATTTAGTAAGAAATCACCATTTTGATACTATTCCTTTGAAACGGCTTTATTCCATACATTGTATTTCTTGTCAATGTTTTGAAAGAGTCATCTTTTTGAATTCATTCTCTGGGTGTGTGCTTGTGTGTGGTGTTTAACAAATATCTCTTAAAGGGACATTGTAAAATAATTTGACATATTCATTTTTAAAGTTGACCAAAAAGATTTGTATAGAGTTTTAAGTTTTATTCTTCCTTTATTATCCCTTTAGGAATGCAGGGTTTTGTTTTGTTTTGTTTTCCCAACACAGCAGCAACCTTTGACATTGAGTCCTGTCTGAGCCAGATCACATGCCCAAAATTGGTAGTAATGAATCCAGTTCTCAGGTAGAGCCGAGCTGTCACCTAATTTCCCTGAGACATGGTGTCAGATGGATAATGCCAATATGTCCACAATGACATAGTTGGGCTGCACTATTGGGATGTGACACAATTTTAAGAATGTCCATGTCAAAAGGACAGTGTTTGGCTTCCATCAAGGCAAGACATGTTCCTATATAAAATATAAATTGTATGTTCAAATGAAACACATGGGAAGAAAATGTCTGTGTGAAATCTCTTTTTGCCTTTGTGCATTTTCTCTCTTACCCTCTGAAGAGTTCCCACAGGACCAGCACTAAGCTTCTCTTCATTAGAACCCAGATTTCAATTTAAATTTTAATTAGAATAGATGACTAGAATACTTACCATTCTCTGTTGTTTCTGCATAGAGCTAATCAGCATCTAGAAGCTGTCCCATGTTTTCATAAAAAGATTGGGATCTTATTCCACAAAGATTTACTGTTATCCATAAAATTATTTTATACTCCATCACACCACTAGTTCTGTGGATGAGTCATGTTTGGAAGAAAATATTGTTTTTCCATTTATATAGTAACAAAATCCAGCAGAAACCTTGACTTTAAATATGTACAAAACTTTAATATTTATAAGATCATAGCTTTACTAACAAACATCCCATAAACTCCTGGACTTTCCCCCCAGCATTTCCAAGATAATTTTGAGTCCTGTAATAATTTCTACAAACTGAAAAACACATGCTAGTAATCATACAATACCTAAACCACTCTGTAAGCCCAACTGGTTCCATGTTAACAAATATAGATCTGAGTTATCGTTTTTAATGACTACATAATCAACACCCAAGTTTTTTACACTTTTAGGCTTACAAAACAATTGCACTTGGTCAGTCATTCAACCATTCAACAAATACATATTGAGCTTCTGCTCTGTGCCAAAAACTGTTCTAGATTGAGAGAGTGGAATGTGAATTCAGAAGAAGTAATAACACTGGCAAGGCCTAACTGCAAACAGCTTACATTTTCTCAGCTACTTAGGCCTAGAGGTAGAAAAGGTACTATTATCCAACTTTTATCCAGAAGGAATCAGGCTCAAAGACTGTGACACAGCTGATGAGGGACCAAGCTGTGACTGACACCTATGGTGTCCCCACTCCAAGGCCAACACACCAGATACCAGTAAAACTTGGTAAGGAATACAAGGCTTTCTTCAACACTGTGCTTTTTCCCTATGTATCTACCTTAAAAATCACAACAAATACTGATAGGAATTCAAGGGTAAAGAAAATTAGAATAAAACATAGCCATTCTCTGGCACAATGCATGCTTCACTTTCTCTTAGCTAGTGTGTTTCCTCCCACTCAAAAAAAATGAAAACAGCTTTGTCATTTGTTTTCATTATAAAAGTTTTCATGCCATTTGTTACGGACTGAATGTTTATGTCCCGCAGATATCATATGTTAAAGCCCTAACCTACAATGGGATAGTGTTTGCTTTAGGTAGTTAGGTTCAGGTGAGGTCATGTGGATGGGGCCCCAATGACGGGATTATTGTCATCATAAGAGGAAGAGAGACCAGAGCTTGCTCTCTAGCCCTTGCTCTCTCCCTCTTCTTTCTTCTCCATGTGACAACACAATGAGAAGTGGCTGTCTACAGGCCAGGAAGAGAGAGGGCCCTCACCATGAAAAAATTATTATTGGTTTTTTACCTATCACCTTTTTTTTTTGTAAAGATTTTATTTATTTAATCGACAGAGATAGAGACAGCCAGCGAGAGAGGGAACACAAGCAGGGGGAGTGGGAGAGGAAGAAGCAGGCTCATAGTGGAGGAGCCTGATGTGGGGCTCGATCCCATAATGCCGGGATCACGCCCTGAGCCGAAGGCAGACGCTTCAACCACTGTGCCACCCAGGCGCCCCTTTACCTATCACCTTGATCTTGGACTTCTCAGCCTCCAGAACTGTGAGAAATAAATGCTTGTTGTTGAAGTCACCTAGTCTATGGTATTTTATTTTAGCAGCCCAGGGAGGCTAATACGGTTATAAAAGAAAAGTCAACATACTGAAAAGAAAGTAAAAATCATATAATTTCACCATCCAGATATAGCCACCATGCTGTATCTCAATAGATATATATTTTAATTATTAAAATGTGATCAAACTACACATGTTGTTCTATAACCCAAAAGTATAATATATATAGATCCAAGTGTTCATTTTCAATGACTGTATAGCATTCCATTCTGAGTATATATATATCATAATTTATTGAATTGATATCCTGTTCATGGACATTTCAATAGTTTCCATTTTAACTCTTATAAACGGCTAAAATTAACATCTTCTATAAAAAGGGGCGGAATTGATTGGGTGTAATGATGGACACATTTTAATAATCATATATTCCTCAGTTTATTATTTTTACCCACAGGGTATGAGGATGACCATTCCTCATGCTCTTGTTTTTTTTTTAAACTTCGACAATATGATAAGGGAAAAATAGTATCTCAATGTTGTTTTCATTGTATTTTTTTCTAAATAACAAATTAATACTTATGCACCATAGAGAATTGAGAAAAGTATATAAATTTGTAAAGAATAAAATGCATTCAATAATCCTATGTCCAAGAGGCAAACATTATCAACATTTTTGCCATATTATCTTTACATTATTTTAAAAATGTTTAAATGTCTATAATTTTTCAGTGAAATTGGAATCATACTGTAAACATGGTTTTGCATTATTTTTTGAAGTAGACCTTTCCATTTTAAAGATTATCAATGCAAAGAAAAGTATACAAATCGTAATCAGTAAATTTTTACAAAGTGAACAGACCCATGAAGCTACCATCCAGATCAAAAAGGAACAGTACCAGCCCCTCCCATCCCACCCCATCAGAAGTCTCCCTTGATCTTTCTATTAGTCACCACGCACCACCCAAAGAAGCGTCCACTACTCTGACTTCTAGTACCATGGTTAATTTGGCCTGGCTTTGAGTTTATGTGTGTGAAGTCATACCTTGTATTCTTTTTTATCTACATTTTTCACCCAACAGAGTCATCCAGGTTGTTGCTTGTAATGTAGTCTCTTCATTTGCATGGTTTCGTTTCACTGTCACATTGCTATATTGTTGCATATTATGCCACTATTTATTTGTCTTTTCTACTGGCGGTGGACATTGGGTTGTGTCCAATTTGGGTTATTATGAATAATGCTACTGTGATATTCCTTTTCCAAACCAATTTATTTCTAGGCCTACTACCCAAGTACTATCCTGAGAATTCCATTTGTCCCTGTCTCCTGGGTTGGATCCCTACTTGCCTGAATTCCATAGCTGCCTCATTCCTGATTTAATCCCTTATTTTTATGGACACATCTCCAGTAGCTTCCTGGAAAAAAAGACACATATGAAGTACTTTTTTTGAGAATTTACAGGTTGGAAATAATTTTCTCTTAGAATTCTGAAAGTGTTCCTCCCCTTTTCCAGCCTACCATGTTGCTAGTGTGAAGTCCAAGTCCATTCTCATTCCTGATCCTCTTAGTCCAGGTTGTGAAACTCTATGATAATGTGCCTTCATGGATACTTATCCCATTCTCTGTGATGGACATTCAGTTGGCTCTTTCTGCAAGTGTGCACATGTCCTTCAATTCCTGGAAATGTTCGTCATTATTTCTTTTATAACTTCTTTCTCTTCATTTCTGTTCTCTCATTTTAGAACTCCTATTGACAAAAAGTTGAGCCTATTAGTTTGTATTTTATTCTAATTCTTAGAAAATTTGCTGAATTGTGTCTCCTACTTTCATTTGTGTTTGCTCTTCTTCTTGAGAGATTTTCTTAACTTTGTTTTCAACCTCTCTATTGATTTTTTAAAAATATTGTTCTAATTTATTTTTAATGTCCAAGAGCTCTTTCTTGTTTTTGTATTTTTTTTAAATATGTTTTTTTAAGATTTTATTTATTTATTTGACAGAGATAGAGACAGCCAGTGAGAGAGGGAACACAAGCAGGGGGAGTGGGAGAGGAAGAAGCAGGCTCACAGCAGAGCCTGATGTGGGGCTCGATTTCATAACACCGGGATCACGCCCTGAGCCGAAGGCAGACGCTTAACTGCTGTGCCACCCAGGCACCCCTGTTTTTGTATTTTTAACAGCATCCTGCTCTTTCATTTATTTAAGGAAATCATTTATAGTTTTTGGTTTTTGTTACACTCCCTACGTTTTATTTCTTTTAAATCCCCTTTTAGTCTGCTTCTCTGTTTTGATCTCTTTCCATAGTTAAGAGAATTTCCTCAAAATCTGCTGGTTATTGACTGTTCGTATTTAAAAGTGAAGCACTAAAAAACTATACATTCATAGGCCAGTTTGATGGTTAGTGGATTTCACTGTAAAGTTACTGGGAGTGGTGTTGGGTGAGCCTGTAAGGTCAATATCTATAGGCTCTTATTTTGGGGAGATTCTGCTTCTGCAAAGAGGACTCCTTCATTATCTTTCCTGGAGGGTATAATCCTTATAACCAGGATGCTTTGGAAGGTGTTGCTGTTCTCACCATTGAATACATATTCACTGGATCTCTGTTCCCAACGTCTTCCTTCACCAACTGTACCATGTCGACATCAGTGAAAACTGAACTTCTATGGTTAAAAGTTTCCTGATTGGGTAAGAAAACGGTAGCCACCTGGTTGCTGGAGTGAGAGAGTAAATCTGGGGGGTCTAAGAGATCCTCTTACAACCACTCCTCATATTTTTCAGTCTCATCTTTAACCCCTACTTTTAGAGGTACCTAGTGTCTCCAGTTCCCGAGCCTTTCCAGGAATTGCTGACAATAGGTTTCTTCTTTAACAATTTCCCTTGAGAGTAGGAAGGTTTCTGTTTTCTCTGTGCTAATAAATTGGTCCCTACCTGCCATTTGTTTTCTGTCTTGCAGAATTGCTTACATTCTCAGATGGTGTTGCCTGTCCTCTGCTTCTTCGGGGGTTTGAAATCCTTTTTATTCATTTACAGATCTGAAAAATCAGTCCTCAGTGGCTCAAGAAGAGATTCTCATGGTAACTATGTAGGAGTTATGTTAGGAACTACATGGTAATTATATAGGAATTCTGTCCTTTCCTGCCCCTGAGACGGTAATGCTATACTGGCCCTCCGGGGCTCACAGGAATTATATCAATCCAGCCTTTCCAGTTGCCCAAGTGATATTGTGCAAGTCATTAACCTTTCTGAACTTGTTTCTTTATCAATAGACTAGAATGATAATTTCTATCACATAGGATGTTGTGAAAATTAAATCAGATAATACATGTATAATACATAACACACTGGCTATATACAGCTCAATGAATGTTCTAGCAGTTATCATTTTAACTATTATTATTAGTAGTAGTATCATTATCATGATCAACAGCACAATAGCAAAATCTACTTGGATTTAAAACAACTTGTCCTAGTGGTAGAAACGGGAGAGTAAGAATCAAAATCTTATTATCCAGAATATATGATTATTTACATTAAATAGCTTTTCGTACAAGTCAGCACAGAGACCCTTGATGAAAGTCAGTACAACCATCCCTTCAGTCACTCATCATACCAACAGTTTGCAAGCATTTTTAATAATGGGCCCCATAGTAAATGCCTTAGGGTTTGTGGAGCATACCGTGTCTGTCACACTATTCAACTCGGCCATTGTAGCATAAAGGACATGGCTATGTTCCTAATAATAAATCTTCACTTACAAAAACAGGTGGTGGGCCAATTTGGCTTGAGGGCTGTAGCTTGCAGACCCTGCATAAGACAAATGTCTTTTGCTGAAAAATATTATTAATTGGGTTAATTAACACTATTTCTATAGCTAACAACTCCAAGTTCTTAATGGCTTCATAAAATAAACGTTATTTCTTCACAGTTTGGTAGGCAACTTTCCAGGGGTGATTTAGGGAATCCTAGCTCATTTCATCGGGTGGTAATCCCATCTCCAGGGTTCTGTGGAGCCCCTTGCTGGTTCCTTTGCGTCCAGCCAGTCCTGGAGTAAAAAGAATGAGAAGGGTCACATTGACTTCTCGTGGCCAGGTTGCACTTGAACCCACATTTCATTGGCCAGAACTCACTACAAAAGAGGCTGGAAATATAATCAGTTCCTATCAAAGTGCCAGGGAAAGAAATAAGGAGTGATCGGCCCTTAGACAATCTCTACCAAAACAAAAACCAACAGACGGAAAAGGACACACGAGGTAAAAAAAAAAAAACAAAAAAACAAAAAAACAAGCCATTCAGTAGCTTTGGCAGTCTTATTTTCCCTCCAAAATATCTGAGTCATCCTTCAGGGATAGGTAAATAATTTGTTGGACATAATAGAAAATGAAAATGTGAGGCCCCCTAAAAACCTGGTTAAAAGGGGTGCCTGCGTGGCTCAATCGGTTAAGCTTCTGCCCCCAGTTCAGGTCATGATCTCAGGGTCCTGGGATCGAGCCCTGCATTGGGCTCCCTGATCAACCGGGAGTCTGCTTGTCCCTCTCCCCCTTGCTTGTGTTCTCGCTCTCTCTCTCAAATAAATAAAATCTTACAAAAAAAAAAAAAAAAAGCCAGGTAAAAAGATATTGCCCTCCTTTTGTAGTATGTCTTGAGCTATCATAGTATGTTCTTAATTTGTTATTTAACCTCTCATTCTCAGTCATGAGGATACTCACAAGTTAAGGGTACACTTTCTAGGTGCCTGGTGTCTATCAATAATTCAGTACATGGGGCCTACTCTGGAGCCTGACTCTCCTTGCATCTGCACCAAAGCCCCCACCCCCACCCCCAGGGTAGAGGGGTCAGCAGTCAAACTCCAGTCTGGGATAGATAAGCCTGTTTGCGAGCTAAGACCCCAAGCCCCAGCTTTTGCTCCATTGTCATCAGACTTCACTTACAAAACACAAATGCAAAGATAAAATTATTAAGAATTTCAAAATGGTAAACGCAGAGCATTAAACACCAAGAGTGGGGCCCCCATCTGAGTGTAGGGTTCTATATAACTGCACTGGTCATCTCCCCATGAGGCTAGCCATCCTACCCTTCCAGGTTGATCACTTGCTGGCAGAGGGAAAGATCTAGAAGTGTTCACTTTAAGAAGTTTAGTAAGGAATCACACCCTGAATGTTAAACTCAGAGCCCTTCTGCCTGCTCCTGCCCAGCTTTTTCCAACCTTCCTTTCGAGAAAAGACATGGCACTCGACTGTAGCAGAAATTTGGCAAAGATTGAATGGGCCTTCAACAGACAGCTCTTAGCTCTGGACTGCCTCAATTATTGCATGTTAAGGACATGCTAGTGGACTCAATGTTCCAACAGTGGATTATTCTAGTATCTTTCATATTAAATATTTATTCCTATTTTAAAAGTTGTATAGGTAGGGTTTTTTTCCTTTTTTTTTTTTGAGAGAAAGAGAGAGAGAGATAGTGAGTGGTGGGGAGGGACAGAAGGAGAAGGAGAGAGAGAGAGAATCTTAAGCAGACTCCATGCCCAGCTTGATCTCACAACCCTGAGATCATGACCTGAGCCAAAATTAAAAATTGGACGCTTAACCAACTGAGCTGCGCAGGTGCCCCTGTGTAGATAGAGTTCAAGAAGTTAGCCATCCATTCGTTATTCATTTTGTGCTACAAATTTGGTGAAAGGCAATGTAGAGTCAAGGTGACCCTAGGCCCTGGGTTAACCTTATGGCCTTATGCAAGATGCTGTACTTCTTTTTTTTTTTTTTTTTTTTTGGTTAAGATTTTATTTATTTGAGAGCGAGAGAGAGGGGGGAGAGCACAAGTGGGGGGAGGGGCAAAGGGAGAAGCAGACTCCCCACTGAGCAAGGAGCCCAATGTGGGGTTCAATCCCAGGACCCTGGGATCTTGAACTGACCTGAAGGCAGCTGCTTAACCCACCGAACCCCCCAGGTTCCCCTAAATGCTGCGTTTCTATAAGCTACCATTTCATCATCTGTAAAATGAGTTTGATAATATCCACCTCACAGAATTTTGGAGAGTTTGACAAAGAAATAACATGTGTACAGTTCTTGACACATAGTAAGCATTCAAAACATGGAAACCATAATGACTATGCATCAGTGATAATGCCAGTCATTATTATTGAGAGGTGAGGGAACATCTTCAGACATAATCCCTAAACTGCAAGATTATGAGTTGAGAAGGAAAATGAGTTCTAAACAAAACCTGCAAAGCCAGGCATTAACCTGAAGAGTCTCCACAGCAGGATGGATCACGTGTGTTACACGAGCAACAGTGATGGTGTATCAGTTTCTCATTTGGATCAGAGACACTTGCCCGAGAGTTTTTCCAGGCTGTTCTTGGGTCTGCTGGCTCTAAAGGCGAACACTTCCACCTAATTTTTTGTGGAGGAGAGGAACATACAATTTAAATGTATGGCCATTTCGTGGCTTAGGAATTTACAATGGGGCAATTATCTATGAAATGTGGGTGCAAGTAAATAATGTGATGCATCTACCCACAGTAAATAATAAAACAGGAAATGTAAGTGGTTTCTGGATATTGCCTTTAGGGCTGCAATTCAGCCAGCATTCGTTATATGCCATAAGATCAACGGGGAAGAGGATGCATCCTCATAAAATAAACATTTGTCTGCAAATTTTCCACTTGAAGGAAAGGCTGGTTCTTAGTTCTGCTACCTCCCCTGCACATGATGATTGGACATTAGTGAGTCATACAGCCTGGGTCAGCCTAAAATTGTCCCATAATGAAACTGAGATATAATAGGAAGCTATGCCACTTTTGTATTTCCGAAGAAGGAGGCCTCTCATACAGTGGTGCTCCTGTGTTGAAAAATGACCCTCAAAACAAGAAAATGGTATGGGACAGTCTAAGCTCTGAGATTAAAGAGGCAACAAGACAATCTTGTTTCTGCTTCATAAAAGGATGTTCTCACAGTAGAAATACCTCTGCGGTTACCAGTAATAAGAACAGATCAAATCAGTCAGCTTCGTCTGAACTTTGGGGGTCTTATACATAACTTTAAACATGGGAGCCCTACTTACCTCATCAGGCTGATTTTATTTTTGACTTCAAAAATATCTAACTATTCTTAGAGGGTCCATGTATAAAAATACAGAAGTCTGCTGGGTTCTATCATGTTCTAGCAGAGTACTGGAATTTCATTTAAATTTAGAATAGCAGGAAGAAAAAAAACTTGCAGATCTCTTAGTGAATCACAAGGCCTGCTCTATGTTTGAGAGGAGTGTTATATAACATATTTATATTTGACCATTCAGTATGTATGTTTGCCCTATATTGTCCCTAGAAACATGCCTAAATTTGCCTTATTTTTCAGCAAGAGAGGAGGCCATCATATTTAAAATGTGCGTGCCAAAACTAAATTTGTAAATTTCAGAAATTTACTTCTATGGCTGTATGAGTTTCTTATAGCTGCTATAACAAATAATCATATATTTAGCAGCTTCAAACAACACAAATTTATTAACTTACAGTTCTGAAGGCCAGAAGTCTAAATATAGGTTCATGGGCCTACGTTCCTTCTGGAGGGTCTTAGGGAGAATACCTTTCCCTGCTTTTTTCTAGTTTCTGGAGGCTGTCTGCATTCTCTGATTCATGGTTCCTTTCCTTCGTCTTCAGAGCCAGCATGTAGCATCTTCTCTCTTCTCTGACCTCCAGCCTCTTCCTCATATGGATCCTTGTGATTACACCAGGCTCAACTAGATAATCCAGGATAATCTCCCCTCTACAAAATCCTTGATTTAATCACATCTTCAAAGTCTCTTTTACCCTGTAAGGTAACATATTCACAGGCTCCGGGGATCAGGATGGGGACATCATGGGTGGGGTTATTATTCATCCTACCACAATGGTCATCACCACAACAGAGATAGAGCAGAGTAGGGGTTTAGTAAATATCTTTTGATGATGTGCATGAATTAATTATAACTCATTAATTTAATGAAGTAAACTAGAGTTTTGAGAAATTATTGGAAAAACTTCAGCATATTAGGATTTGGCTTTAACTGGATTAAACGCAAGAAATGGGAAAGCTCATTTATTACAGTAGTGCTTGTCATTCACATTCATTCATTTATTCATTCCTATACTTAGCAAACATGTATTGTATACACAGGATGTATCAGATCCTACGCCTGGTACTGAAGGCATGAAGACAAAAAAGACACAGCACTGGCCACAAGGAACTCACAATCACAGTTGCAAAGAAATCATTGTTTTCGAGGGTTATAAATACGTGGACGACAGCCAGTAGAGGATATTTTGAGGCAACAGTGATGGGGCAGGACCTTGGGGAAGGAGACTGGTAGAAAAGAGTAGAGAAAAGTAACTTAGTCCTCATACCACCTCATTGCAGATATCTCCAATTTCCATCTCCAAAGATGGAAAAAGCCCACCCGAAGTAACTAAATGGGAATTCCAATCTTTCTTCCCTCAAAGAAGATGAAAAGGATTCAATTTGTAACCTAGAGCCC
The DNA here is from genome assembly GCF_002007445.2 of Ailuropoda melanoleuca. NCBI lineage: Eukaryota > Metazoa > Chordata > Mammalia > Carnivora > Ursidae > Ailuropoda > Ailuropoda melanoleuca. The sequence goes on from NC_048232.1 coordinate 67,629,504, forward strand.
TAGGATTTAAAGTCTCTCCTTTTTTATTTTCTTTTCTCTCTTAAATCTCTCACACGCTGTGGCAGCTTGGAGCTTCTCCCACTCCAGACACCTGACACCCAGCTGCTCTCCTCTGCCTGTGTCCTGTCTCATGGCTCCCAACCTCTCGTGATTATGTCCTCCTCCACTTCTCTCTCAAGCCCCATCATCTCCCAGGCCAATGAGGATGATGGGCCTTCTGCTGTCTGGCTGTGTGGACTCCCAACGAAAGACAGAAAAGGAGGTTTTCTACACTCCTCCATACAGCGTCTGGGAACTCCCAAAGTGTCAATTTACTCTCCAACTCTAAAACTTTGCTAAGAAGAAAGCTGATTCTTTCATTAAACTCAACACGTTCTCAGTATATTTGGAACAACTTGTGTGTGCAGATCTACTTTTTCAACTGTTACGTTTTAGAAGTCTGAATACAGATCAAATATTTCACATAAACAGTGCTTAGCACAAACGCTCGGAAAATAAATATTCTTGCCGAGTTTGAATTTTAACTGAGGCAGAAATAACAAGTGTTGGGGAGAATGTGGAGAAAAAGGAGCCCTCATGCACTGTTGGTTGGAAACGCAAGCTGGTGTGGCCATTGTGGAAAACAGAGTGGAGGTTCCTCAAAAAATTAAAAATAAAATTACCATATGATCCAGTAATTCTACTATTGGGTATTTATCCCAAGAAAATGAAAACACTAATTTCAAAGAATATATGCACCCCTATGCTTATTGCAGCCTTATTTACAATAGCCAAGATATGGAAACAGCTGAAGTGACCATCAGTGTATAAAGATGATGTGGAGTATATATATGTATATATATATATATACACATATACACACACACAGAGTGGAATATTATTCAGCCATTAAAAAAGAAATCTTGCCACTTGCAATAACATGAATGGACCTAGAGGGTAGACCTAGAGGGTATAATGCTGAGTGAAATAAGTCAATCAGAGAAAGACAAACACGATTCAATTTCACTCATATGTGGAATTTAAGATACAAAACAAATGAACAACAACAACAAAAAAGTGGGGATGGGGAGAAACTCTGAAATACAAAGAACAAACAGATGGTTACCAGAGGGGGATGGGTGGAAGGTTGAATGAAATAGATGGAGGGGATTAAGAGTACTCTATTCTTGACAAGCACTGAGAAATGTATAGAACAGTTGAATCACTATATTGTACACTGAAACTAACATAACACCGCCTGTTAATTATAGTGGAATAAAAAAATTTAGTTGAGGCATATGAATAATAAACAATAAACAAAAAAATAAATTTTATAGCACACTAAAAATTGATGGGTACTATAGAAAAAAAAATTTTAAAGGAGCATTTTGGAAAAACAAGATTACTCACCTTGAGGTGTGAGAGAGTTTCAGAGAGATTGCCCAATTAATAAGTGGTAGAGTTCAACTTCTTTTCATTATACCATGCTGCCCTAATTAAGACAGATTATAAAAAGTTATTATGTATTAATGGTAATATATGAGGGCTTTTAAATTATAATCATGTTTCTAGAATACATATCCAGAATAACTTGGGAGTATACATTCATAGAAAATTTTCTGTAAACACCAGGCACATTTCAAATTGTTCTGGTGGAAATTTTGGATTTTTCCCTATTTTTGAACGTATACACATTTCATCATAGAAAGCACATGTTTTCTTTACTGGGAAAGCATGGGATAAATGAGACACTCAGAAGATCTGAGGTCTAGTCTCAGGTCCTCCTTGAACTTCGTATTTGGTCTTGGACAAACCACTGAGCTTTTGCAACACAGCTGAACATTGAAAGAAGGGAGACCTGGGCACTTAATAAAAGGTCTACCAAAAGTGGCAACAGTCTGCAAAAGCTCATATAAACTTGAATATTTAATTTAGGAACACATTACACATACGTCAACCACGTATTTTCTAAAGCTGTCATGCAAATGTCTAAGGGGAGAATTCTAATTTGCCCCCCCTAGTGGTGTCTGTGTGCAGCCGACTGTGTTCCACATTCTGATACAGAATGGCTGTCTTACTTCTTTTTGCTATTAAGTCTCATTATTTACTGTAAAAGTTTATTAACATTACACCTTTTAGGGGTCAAACAAAGGCACTGAGTATCATTACTCTAAATCACAGTGCCTCTCTGATGTTGAATACTTACATCAATGCTCTATGATTACACCTGTGACATGTTTGCCCAGGAAGACTGTGACCTCCCTAGGCTCCTTTATTCCGAGTCCCAGGTCTTTTCATTTATCTCAGCTGGAAACTCTTCTCTCTTAACTAGCTTTCTCTTTGAATTCCACCCACTAGTTACTGTAAGAAGGGCCAAAGCCGGTGGAGTATTTCAAGTAACATCTTACCACTGTCCCAGAGAAGGAATCCTGCTACCCTCCCCAAATTCGCTGTTTCCCACTATGTCTCCCAAGCTCTCAAGGTTTTATTTTTTCCATCTGAGAATTAGATTTTTAAAAAATTACTATCTGGTTCCAACAGAGTCTCTTGAATTTTGGTCAGGCCTCGTTCAGCCTGGAGCTTTCTTATCAGTACTGACCCATCAGGATCCAGAATTATTTTCAATGTCAGCCCTAAACTCAAGAACCTCACACAAAATGGGCATTATTTTCATGTCCCATGTCAGAGTTCCAGTGACATCTATAGCTCTTGACCCAAACTAAGAGGACTAATCCAGAAGCTCCTTGGGGTTAAGGGGAACAGAGAGAAAGTTCTTATCATACTCCCCCTCCTGGCTGATCACATAGAAAGATGAAGATCCATCCTGTCTGATGGCATTGGCACTAGTCTCACACGATTATCCGGCACTTGAAGTATGGCTAGTGTCCCCAGGGAACTGAAAGTTCAATTTTTATTTAAAAAATTAAATAAGTAAAATTTAAAAACTGCAACTCAATTCGGTTATTGGAAAACTTGTAAGAAACAACTCGGTTTCATGACTCTCTATTGTCAACTGTTAAATTTATGAAATCTAAATATAGATCAAGCATTTCCAATGAAAATTTAGCATCCAAATTGAGATGTGCTGCAAGTGTAGAATGCACCCCAGGTTTCAAACACCTAGTAACAAAAAATATAAAACAGCTCATTAATACTTTTATATTGATTTCAGATTGCAATATTTTTGATATATTGGATTAAATAAAATATCTTATTTATATTAATTACACCTGTTTCTTTTGAATTTTTCCATGTGGCCAGTCAAAATTTTAAATTATATTTGTGTCTCACATTCTTTTTTTTTTTTTTTTTAAGATGTTATTTATCAGACAGAAGGAGACACAGCTAGAGAGGGAACACCAGCAGGGGGAGTGGGAGAGGGAGAAGCAGGCCTCCCGCTGAGCAGGGAGCCTGATGCGGGGCTCGATTCCAGGACCCTGGGATCATGACCTGAGCCAAAGGCAGACACTTAATGACTGAGCCACCCAGGCGCCCCTGTGTCTCACATTCTATCTCCGTCAGTCATCTCTGCTCTAGAGCAACCTTGGGGGGATAAATGCCACCCAGTCCACCATGTTCAGGTTGCTGTTGGGGGAAGCCACTTCTGTTAATCACTTTCCATGTTTCAGAAATTATTCTAGGTTATTTACCTGTATTGTGTTGTTTAATAACCATGACAACCCTATGATGGAGAGGTAACAGAGGTTTTCAAAAATTAAGCCTGTAGCCCCCGAAAATCACATATGCAGGAAGTGGCAGGCTTAGATTTAAGCAGAGTTCTGTCTTGAAAGCAATAATAATGATATTTTAACACAACTTGTGATGTGCTTTCATAGAAGCTTTTCATATCTTCTTCATTAATCATAAAAGTGATCCAATGCATTGAATCAACCTCACAGACAGGATGTGAGTCAGAACCAAGACAATGAGTGTGAAATGCTAAAAGTGGTGTCTAGTACATGTGAACTACTATTATTTTTAAGATGGGAAAATTACAATGTTACCTTTGTCTGATTCCACAAGTAAACTATTTCCACTTTATCATGCTGCCTCCCATTTCACGATATTGGTGACAAAAATTACCATAAATTTGCATGCAGTCTTTCCAGTTCAGTGGTTGGGTTGTTTGTTTTGTTTTGTTTTTTGACTTACGAATTACACCAATTATGCTGCTTCCCCTTAACCTTTCTGGTCATTTTATAGGTGTGGCCAGTCCCCCCTCACATATCAATCCCCAAATTAATCTTCAGTCAAAATCATCTCCCTTTAATGTAACATGGGAGAATTTAACCTATGCCTTTTTATCCCCATTTTCGTATCATCTACAAAAAGGAACGGCCCAGAAATTAATGCTTACTAATTTTTAGTTAAGTTTAGCACAGGTAGGCAGTGCAAAAAACCCCACAAAAACAAAAAAACAAAAACGTTCTGATGACTTCCAATCCTGTCTTTCAAATAGTGTTAGGCTCCGACTGAAATAAATGGGTACAAAACAGGAGCCAATGATAGTAGTTCTTATGCCACAGACTCAACCATGGAAACTACAGATGCCAAGCACACCCTGCTATTAGAAGCAGCATGTCCAGAAAGCCCTTGGTGAAATTGCTAAGGAGAAAAACAGAAATTTGATTTGGGCTTCTCTCCTTCCGTCCTTCATAAATCACTGGTGAATCAATTTCAGTAATATCAATAAGGAAGACTTGGTGGGTAACTCAGACCTGTCTAGGGGACAGAAAAAAGTCACTAATTCTAGTTTGGTTGTATATTTTTGCAATTTACAAAGTACACTCACACACACGTTATCTTCCCGAGTTCCTCAGCCTCATGGGGAGAATATGTGTAAAACCTCTTATCTGCTGTGATGTTCAATTCATTCCTTTTCCACTGCCTCCTACTAGAATGCAAACCCCATGACAGCCGGAGTCATTTCTGTCTCATTCATGGCTGTGTCCCCAACACCTAGTCTAATGCCTGGCCGTACAGAAAGCACACAATGAATAGCTGACTGAATGAATTGTGTGGATGACCTAGAAAGACCAAGAGGTGTGATAAGCCCACAGCGAGATGGCAAACCACAGGCAAAGCTGAACGAGAACCCTGGACTCTATTCACTGCCCCCTTGCCAGAAGCTGCCTTCCTACTGATCAACAGTGGACAGGTCTCTTTTACATAGGAGATGTGTTCAGTTGTCCCCTAATCTTCAAGTCTGGTGTTTCAAATGGAAGAAAATGAGGTTTCAGAGAACATACAACCAAAGGAAATACCACAGTGAGCGAGTCAGTCTGAGCCAATTAGAGTTGACAAGTGAGGAACCTAATTGTGAAGCCCCATGGCTGGGCACTCAGGTTCAAGGTCCCTTTCGTTGTGTGGTGAAAACATCACAGCATTGGAAAAACACATGAGAGCAAGTATACATCCATCTCCACACTGAATCAGTGCCCAAACTGAACATCCGCATTCAGCTTTAAAATAAAAACAATAAATTAAAAAAAGGAAAGAAAAGAGGTACAGAAGAGCCGTCAAGACCTTGGTCCCGCACAGTGCTGAACGCAACACTTTCAGGGTGCTCATAGGTGCTGCGTTGCTGTGAGAGCCAGGAAGGACTTACACAAAAGGAAGGTTAAACCCCAGGAAGCAAGGAAAGGCATGAACATCTAATTTTCTTCGATTTGCTATGGTGCTAAAGAAAACCCAGCAAGAACCAGAGTGCTCGGGACCACACTGACAGCAGGGGTGGGCAGAGGCGGGGGGAACTAGCATTTACACACATACATCTTTCAGAAACCAAAACAAGTTTCGTTTCTTGGTGCTACGCCGTCAAGACATTGAAATATTTAGTTCTTATTTATTTATCCATTCTTCCACTGACTTAACAAATACAAACCATGTGTCCTGAATGTGCTGGGCTGGGTGCAGGATGATGGGTACCTAAGACATGTTTTCTCTTCTCAAGGAGCTTCACTCCAGTCTATGGGAGAGACAGCCACAAACAAATAATAGGTTTTGTGAGACAATTTTTTATATGTAATTCTAAAAGTTTAGTGTCCTAAGGCTGCTGTAACAAATTATCACACACTTGCTGTCTTAAGACAACAGAAATTCATTTTCTCACAGTTTGGAGGTTAGAAGTCTGAAATCAAGGTGTCAGCAGGGACCTGCTTTTCCCAAAGGCCCTAGGGAGAATGCTTGCTTGCCTCTCCCAGGGCCTGGAGGCTCCAGGTGTTCCCTGGCTGGTGGTTACGTAATGCCAGTCTCTGCCTCCTTCTTCGAACGCCTTTTCTCTTCTCCATCTGTCTCTCCTCTGTGTGTCTTGCGTAGGGACACTTGTCATTGGATTTAGTGCCTATCCAGATACACCAGGATGGTCCCACTTCAAGATTCTTAACTGAAGTACATCTGCAAAGACTTTTTTTTTTCCAAATTAGTCTCACATTCACAAGCTCCAGGATGTGGACAGTTTCCAGGAAGGGGCCCACCATTTAACCCACCACAGGTAGTATACACAAATAATGGTATTATCCGGAAAACCTATTACGTGGGGGCGATCACACTGCAGTTGAATTTGAAATGTTATATAGAAAATGTAGGAGTTCTATAGGCCCAGTTGGGGCAGTAGGCTGCCATGCTAGGCAGGGGCTAAAGTATAAAGACATAATGGGTGAGTATAAAACAACAGCAAGCAGCTCAATGTGTCTGGAGGGTAACGTGAGTAAAGATGAGCCACGAAAGACAAGGCTGGAAACTGAGGCAGCGGCCAAATCATAGAGGACTCATGTGCCATGCCGTGGAGCTGGAGCTGTTGGTCGGCAGTTCTGAGCTGGTATGCCCCGGCACACTGGTGGCTTCTCAGTTCATCAACTGTGGGTCCAATTTTGGGAGTGGCTACGCTCTAGCCACACTGAACTTCCAACTCTTTGAACTCGACACGCTCACTCTCACCTCTAGGCCTTGCGACTTGCGTTTTTCTCTACCAGAAATGTTGAGGATTACTATTCTTATTTTATAAATAGGGAAAATGAATGGACATGGAATCAAGACACAACTCCAGCTGTTCTGCCTCCAAAAGCACTTATTTGTCCACAATACTGCATTGTTAACTCTCAATAAAACATTCCAGGGATAAATGGTAGGTCTTATGCCTGCATACTATATTTGAAAGCAGCAAAAAAGTAGCCAATGCTCCAAATAATAGTGACTTAAACAAGAGGTGTTTATTGTCTCTCTCAAGTAAATGAGGTGAGTTGTCCAGGGCTCGCATGGTGACCGCGCTGTCCAAAGTCCTCCAGAAAAAAAAGATAAATAAATAAAGTCCTCTGGAACCAAGTTCCTCCCACTCCCTGAAGTATGGCCCTGTCCTCACGATCAGAGATCCCTGTTCTAAGCCTAAGGATGGATGAAAGGACAAAACGACAATGGAGAAAGGATACCAACCAGATGATATTTAAGGCAAGTTTTTGAAGGCTAACTCATGACCCTTCCGTGTCTGTATGGGCAAGAATGCCCACCTTCCCCCAGAGCTCTTGCCTGTAGTAGCAGGAGGCAGGAGGAAGCTTTGTGTGCCTCAGATGACTCCGCACCTGCCTTCCCCGTGCCACCACACGCCGCTGTTGGCAGGCGTCAAGAGGGGGCCCCAGAACTCTCTGCGTTCTCACTTAACCTCACTCTGCCCTTTCCTCTGCACACAGAGCCCCACATCACTATCTGTCCTGTCATTATCAAAGTGTGCTTGTTGCCCCATCAACACCAGTCACCATAAGAACCCCCAACTCCCAGGCTAGACTTCACTCCCAGGACTCTAATTCCTGCTCAACTTTATGAACAGTGAGACAACACCCATCTCGCCTTCCCTGCTCTATCCTCTTATTTCGCTTCATTTTTCTACATAATATTTATCATCACCTGACATAATATATTTTTAACTTGTCTATTTCCTCCTGGTAGATTATAAACTCAATCTAGAGGAAGGGCACAGGGATTATTGGAACTTTATTTTATTCACTGTTATATCCCTACAACCCAGACTAAAGTAGGTGCTCAATAACGATTTGTTGAATGAACAAATGAATCTCATTGGTCAGGACATATACACATGGCAAGATCTGCAAGGAAAGTTGGGAAATGTCTTTATGCAAGTGATCACACGCCTCACCAGAAACTGGATAGAGGGAAGTATAGATCCTGGGGTTAATCAACATCCTCTAACTTAGAGGGCACCTACTAAAGGATCTCATGCAAACCTTACAAATATATTCACCTTCACTACAATACAACTGTAATGACAGTATGCAAAAATGTGCCTGAAAGACAGGATGGAGGATATGTGCCTTGGGAGTTTTGATGACAGAAAGCCCCATCTGGAGAAAGAAAAATAAGTATATACATGTCATGAAACTTTGCTGTGCGTATGAGCAGACTGATGCTCAAGGAAATGAAGTAACTTATTCTGGGACACAAAATCCATTATGTGTCAAAATGACACGTAACCAAACTTTTGGTTTCGTGCTCTCCCAGGTATGCCAATGCCACGAAATTTTTGTCATATTGCTGGGTTGTTGTTAATTTTCCACAGATGGAGACAGGCAAGGAGGGAGAGATGAATACATATGTGGTCAGAAAATCTATATCCTTCAGACAGAGCTAAAGAGTAAGAGGTGAAGACAGTTCAGGAGAAATGAGAAGCCAAGGAATTTTGAATTTGTGAACTGATGCGTTTTTGGCAAAAAGACTTTTATCATACTCCATCATGATCGTTGGAGTCTAGAAAGTTCTAGATGTCTTTCTGTTAATTCAGTAACTTATTTGCTGTATTATTTACTAACTGAATATTGCATATGTGCCCTCGAATATAACCTTTTCAACTGGAATCAGAGGTAAGTTTCCAGGTTTATTTGTGTTATTAGAATGCCCTATACATTGCCGAAAATGAATTAAAGTTAAAAAAAAGTCATCTTTTTCTTTTCCCAGCTCCCCTTAAACCATCTAAGTGTTGCAGCATGTTGACGATTTCGCTGGTGACGTGTAAGGCTGAGCCAGACTCAGTTTTCTTCTCTTCAGATGTTGAGTCTAAAGAGGTGCTGACAAGCAGGAGTTGATAAAAAAAAAAAAAGGTTGGCACATTTTTGGCAAGCCATTTGACATGTGGGACCATCATTATTTTAGAAAGCAAGATGGCTTCTTGTGATAGACAGTTCTGTCTATCCACTGTACCACCACATACTCGCAGAAGACCATCACCTTGCCCAAGCTCTGGAAGCCAACTAATAAGAAAAAAATGAGTCCTAGAACTGCTTGTGTCTTCATGCTGTGGTTGTAAATAGGAAGTGAGGGAAAACACTCTTTCCAACACAGGCATCTGATCCCACCTCATCAACGAAGCGGGACTTGATTTTTTCCGTACCAGAGCCGCTACTCCACAGCACGCAATTCCTCCTTTATTAGTTTTCACCTGCCTACCTTGTGGTCTGTGAGCCTAGGAACCGATACGGTCTTTTCACCTAGACAACTCCAAAACTTCTATTTTGCCTGTGCATAATTGATACTGAATAAGTATTATTGAATTTAATCAGCTTAGCTATCACAGTGTAAAGGGAAGGTGTGAGTTGAAGTAGGTGGGAGCATGAAGAGGGTTAAGAAAAAAATAAATTAGCGCAGAGGAAAACCATTAAACAAAAAACAAATGAAATTTGAATATCTGTCCACTGAAATTTTGGTCTTCATGATCAGTTTATAAACGAATTTTTTTCATTTTCAAGGCATAGATACATCTCTTTAGGACCCAAACGACATAAGGCATCTAAGCATCTTACGTTACTGTCATTAACGATGGCGTTGATTTGGGCCACTGTCATTCTGAGCTTCACATGAGATAGAAAGAAGCATAAGCTGGTTGTCATAGAAATTAGGAAATGATTCAGATTCTTAAAGAAGCTTGATTGGAAGTGACTTATAATTCGATGTATTTTTAGTTGATGTTGAGGCCAAACTCAAAATGAAGTCTTCTATCAATTAATTTAGTGTGTAGAAGAATTTCCAGTTAGAGTTCATCAAAATAATTGCTGTGATGAAATAAGGGTATTCTATTTAACACATTTCCTCCAAATTTCTCCCCATACCCTTATCCTATTCCAGATTTCCTAACCCCTCAATCAAAGAGACAAAAAATAAACTAACGAAACAACTTTTATGGGTAGATGGGAGAGACATAATTTCTTTCTTTTTTAAAATTTAAATTCAAGTTAGTTAACATATAATTTATTATTAGTTTCAGGGGTAGAATTTAGTGATTCACAATATCTTGCTTTACTTCTTGTAGAGCCCCAGAGGTCCTTTTTTAAAGGTGATCTTAAGAGAGAGAAGCTGTTAAATCCTTTAAATATGTGAGTTCACCCCAACTATCAGTGTTAGAATCCTAAAATTCTAAGTGATAAGTGACATGAAAGTTGAGCAACTTAACATTTATATTTCTACACATACATTCTATACATTATGAGGATGTATATTTCTATAAATAGCATGCTAAGGGGGAAAAGCCAACAGAAAGATCTTATGTAAACCTTATATTTCTACCTTCACTGAAATGAAACTAAAGGAGCACCCTATATAAAGAGACTATTCTGAGATTTTAAACATATTAGATGTATAATTACAGTCACCCTGCTTTTAGTTTATAACTTCTTCTTTACTAAATACTTCTCAGTGTAATAATGGCTAATATTTATTAAGCTATTACTATGCTTCGGGTGCCATATTAAGTGTTTATATACACTGTGGCATTTAATTGTCCCAACAACCCTAGGGATAGCTACTATTATGATCTTTATTTTACCCATTCAGAAATTCAGCACAGAGAGACTAAATGACTTGCCAAGTGGCAAACTCTTATCTCAAACTCCAAAGCCCTCATCAACTCCTTTAGTTTTAAGTATGCTTGTAAACTTGTATGGCCTGGTTACAGGTAATATGCATGATAAAGACATTTGTTTCTTTTCAGTGACCGCTCAATTTGTGATTTTATGACTTTGAGTGTCATTCTGGCTAGACCCTGAGTCCCACCTCTGTCACTTCCCCTCATCTCTTATTCTTGCCCTGGGTGACAGTTCGGAAGGTCAATTTTATCTGCTCATAACTTTCTGGTGAAAAAAGCTCAATTCCTTCTCCATCATATATTTTACTTCCTTTTCCCATCTCCACTAGAAAAAATAACCCCAAAAGAAAGATTCATAACATCTGTACACAAAACAAGAAGAAAGAATTCTCTCAATTGTCCAAAAGTATACTGACTCTCTCTGGGAGCAGCTGGGATCAGAGAAGATAAAATTTGGGGATCTGAGTTGCACACTGAGTGACTGTATGTGGCCTCCATAAAAAAGGAAGCCTACTTACGAACTTATGCTAGTTCCTATTTTGAATTAAGCAAACTTTTGAATTCTGAGGACTGGGAAAAATAAATAAATAAATAAATAAATAAATAAATAAATAAAGCCATAAGCAATGAGAGAACCCTTCTTATGTGATGCATCAAAAAAGAGTATAAATAAATAAATCAGCACAATGAGAAGGCCCCAGAAATGCAGCTACTTCCCAAGACTTGTTTGTGACAGATTTCAACTAGATTTGAAAGGTAAAAGCACAGACAACTTTTGCTCTCTGACCGTGGTGGACATAAAAATTAGGAGAAGTTAACCTCTAACTAATCCTTCCCTAGACACTGTTAAGAGGTAAGCTGAGGCATATTAAAAATTTTAAGAGTTTATTTGAGCAAAAATCTATTGGAATAGGGCAAAATCAAACTGGGAATGGTTAAGGGCACTCCATAGACAGGAGCCTGGGGAAAGACTTAAAACAGTAAAGGTGCAGAAGAAAAGCAAGGAAATTATTTAATTGCCTACAACTTAAAGCCTAGTTGGTGGTTTGTGACTGGTCATTCTTAGGTTTTGATTTCATAACCTTGAGACATTTACAGGCTCAGGTTTGGGGTTGCTTACGTCAGCCATTCCAGCACTGGAGCCACCTCAGTGCGATGGCCTCCTTGTTTAATTAACCGAACAGCGCATAGCAGAAGTCACATTTTTGGAAAAATATAACACACCTTGCCCACCCAGCAAATAGATCTAGAAGAATCTGAAGAGGGTGGGAATGGATTTGCAGGCAATCGCACCTAACTCCAGCCAAACCAGAAAAAACATTCTGTCATATTTCAAAAGACCTCACAAAAGGCACTGTTTCATCCATGTTTAAAAACTCTTGCCTACAATAAATGGTGACTTCTATTCAATTGAAGACCTTCATATGGCAATTTTCATAGACACTTGATGTTAAAACAATTTTTTTAAGTAAATGAAGACAGAGGACAATACATCTCCATTCTGTTAGTCAAAATTCTTTCTAAAATAGAAGATTTTTAATTTTCCTTAATTTTTCTCTCCTTCAAGCTGAAAACCCCAAACCCATTTAGTTTTTTGCTCTTGGATCTCTTGCTTTGTGTATTAGAACAAGTACATCTGAAAGCAAAATTTAGATTTAAATGCCTTAGGTTGAAGTGCTTTCACTAAAATGTTCTCCATTTCAGAAAACACTTTTGGCTTTTATTTACATTTGAACACCCTTGTAAATTAGTTATTTTTTTCCCTAAAATGGCTTAAAACTTTTGTATTATATAATGCAGATCACTTGATTACTCAATCCAATATAATAAAAATGAGCTTCTGACAAAAGCAGCTTTAAAGAAGCTTTCCTAGACTATGACTATAAAAAGTCCATTTGCCTATTTTGTCTGCCATTGCTGAATGAGGAAAGGATATAAATGTCATTGAAAGACAGATTATTTATTATATTTTCCCATCTGTTTACTACATTGGTTATTTGAGTCTTTTCTAGGTGTAAAATGCTTCATATTAATAAATTCAAATGATGTCTGTTGTCTTGTACAAACACAGATGTCATTTTTGCAGCTTGAACTTGTTTAAGTCTGCAAAATAAAATAATAAAGAATAAAAACATGAATTTTGAGTTGACAGAAAAACTGTAGTAAGAACGAAAAGCCCGTGTTCAGGTTTTATACATTGGTCTCTTACTCAACAATACAATATTTCACTTTATCCTTAATCCCCACTACATAAAGCACTTTTAAAAATTTTGGGGGGGGGTGATGGTGTCAAATGTAATATTGTTTAAATTTTCTATCAGTCCTTATAACAACGACTTCATCCATAAAGGACCAGATTCATAACCCGGTGAAATTTGGTTTTTTCCCCCCATTGGTGTTTATTAAACCTGAAATAAACTAGGCCACTGGTACACAGGCCATTTGGTCATCGGTCTATTCTCAGTCTTCTGTCTCACTATGATCAAAACAATGATTCCACCAGAAAATGAGAAGTTGAGTTGGACCAATCAGCATAGCCTAAAAGATACTTTGAGGACACAGGTCTCAGCTTTTGTTTTTAAAGCAATATAGAGTAATAATACTTCAATACGACTGCAGGGAAGCCTTAATATCAGACACTGGCCTGGCTTGGGAGACTAGCTTGGAGCAGTCCTCTACCTATTTCTGCAAGATTCGTATTTGACACATTCCAGCTCATTTCCCAGACCCATGTCCAACTGCCAGAAATGGGAAGCATATTGTAAGACTGCACTTCTTTTCTCTGAGTGTGATTTTTATACATTTAGAAACACAGTGTTATCATTTTTGCCTCCTGGAAGATAAAATTGCTGCTGCTGCTGCTGCTGCTGCTGATGCCCATTTATCAAGCACTCACCGTAGGCCAAGCACGGAACTAAGAACTTTTTCTTATTTAATCCATATGACAGTCCTATGAGATAGATATTATTCTTATTATCTCTGTTTGGCAGGTGAAGAGAAACAGAAGCTAAAAAGCCTCAGCCTTCACTGAGATCCTACCCCTATGAAATGAGAGTCAGAACTGCAACCGAGATTTGGCTGAGTCCAGAATGTGCACTCCTAACCACGATCCTGTATTGACGTTAACTATTAAAGGTATACAAACTCATTGGATCTAAAGTTCGAGGGCACTTTTGTGTTTGTTTCACTTGAGACTCCTCTATCACTTCTTGATACCACTGACAAAAGCAGTGGATAAAGTCAAAACCTCTATGGTTGCTGAGCTCTTTGGAGTTCTGTGTTTTGAAATTAAAGGCAAGAGAAACCCTAGCTGTCTCTTGGGCTTACTACAGAACTTGATGTCATCAACCTTCCTGCCAGGATATGTATCATCTTGGCAACTCTAGAGGAGGCGATGATTTTGTCTTCAACAAATAAGATTTTCCTCTAAGGTATATATGAGGTAAACACTGAATGTCCCCAGTGTCACTGAGATCTATTTCAGCACAGCTGGACTTACGTAAGGAAGTACCAAAGAGTTCAGACATTATCTTCTACGTGGGCTGAGGCTCTGAACAAAATGGGAGCTCCCTCTCACACTGCCTTCCCAGTTTCCAGGCATCCAAATCCCACGCTCTATACCCTGATGGTCACAACGTTCCTCTACTGCAGGTCCTACAAACATGGAGCACCCTCTACTGTGGCCTCCATCAACTTCGTCACCTTGGAAATATAATTTGTATTCTATCTTCGTAGAGCTCTGCTTATTATTGTTACTGAATTCCAAATTTCAGACATGAATAGAATCATAAGTACATCTCTCCAATATCTTCTGGTTGCACATAAATATCCAAAGTTAGACACAGGCCCCAGGGCACCCAGTTGGTGAGTGGCAAGGGTGGGGAAAATGCCATCCCCTGCCTGTGACTCTCAGTCCCGACTTCTTTGCCCTACACCATGTCACCACCTCCTACATCATGCTATTAGACAGTAAACCCCCCCCAAATCAATCTGTCACATAGATCCGTGTGAACAGCACTCTCCTTTCCGATTACTTTATGCATTTCAGCAAGGGATGGTTTTAGAGACAAGAGTAATGAATAACTTCAGTGATCGAGGGAGCTCCAGGCCTAGGCAGTTCAGGTAGATAGCCTTTGGGCAAACAACACTTATATTCATTGTTGAGACACATTCATCACACTTTTCTTTGGTTAGGCCCAACCAAAACTTTAGAAAGTTCTTGAAAAGCCACAGCTAATTATAGGATGAATTATGACAAAGAAAGCAGGGCCTGTGAGAAGAAAGTATAGAGAATTTAGGATTATTCAGCCTGAAAAAAGAAGAAGAAAAAATGACAACAACAAAAGCTACTTTCAGAATTTCCTTCTGATCAAGTGGATTTAAAATACAGAAAAAAAGTGAGTTGTTTTCCATGCTTAGGACACACAAAAATTGGGCTTAAAGTGCAGCAGGATAAATGAGTGGCCCCCCTGCGTGTCAGTGTGGTCAGTTAGGGGGCCTTTAGAGGCTTTCTGTCACCTTACCACAAGGGAGGAGCTTGACCTGAACTCTGCAGGAAGCCATCTTACAAGAGGCATTGAAGAGCAGTATGGTCGAGGCAGGCTCTTTGCTGAAGACAGAGGCACACACGAAGTCTTGAGTTTCCTCACAATCAGATTACCCAGAGGCGATTTTGTTTGCTTTATAACCACTGAGAAATTTTGAGGAATCACCTACCACAGGCAAGCTTCTATCATGTGGGCAATGAACCCTCTATTGTCATTGACAAAGGGATCAAATTTCATCCCGTCTCAAAAAGAGCATTCAATTTTGGACCATAAGATGGTTAAAACTGCTCTCTGCAAACAGGCTTCTAAATCAGTTTCTTTACTAGCATAATGGGATAAGATCTGCAATTCTCCTTTCTGAATTACTCTGTCTGTACTTTGAGAAGCACAAAGTCAATCTTCATTGCTACCAAAATCTGAGGGTTAAGTTTCCAGGCAAGAAAGAAGGTGGTTCTGGAGCCGTGATCAGTCAGTGATGTCAACCTGCCAGAAGTAACTTATCACAGCACGGGGATTGGACATTTTAGTTTGAAAGCCTTCTTTTTTTTCTCACTCCTGCGGATCTTGACATTCAGTCACTTTTTTTCTTAATTCATTGGAAGAAAGACGCAGTGGAAGAGAATTTATGATCTTCAGACAATAAGATGCTGTTTTCATACACCATCGTGGCTGATTTCTTATATACCTTCCCTACCAGCGTTTTCTCGTGTCCTTTTGAGAACTCATAATTGTACCAAGGCAAATAGTGAGGGTTGTTGGAACACATGTAAATCACCAATTTATATATTTTTTTAAATTGAGAGATAAACTCTATTTTCAAGGTAGGAAAGGGTTCTTTCATTATTAATTCCAAAAGTGAAATGACCTTTAGTTAGTGCTATTTTTATCATTTTGATCTTAAAGTGATAGTCATCTTTTCAACACCTGATCCCTTACAGGTGAGTTTCAGGTGGGTGGCAAAGTCAGTTATCCTCTTCAGCAAATCTTTGTGCGTATGTATGGGAGTGGGGGGTGTAGGTATTTAGACTTCATGGATCTTGTGTTCAACAATATTCTTTTGTACTAAAAATCCCAAATTAACAAATCTGACCTTGTTGAGTGAGTTACATTTGCAGTGGAGGAGAGTACCAGAGAAAGGGATTGACCAATGAGGGAGATGCCATTTGAAAGATAATCCTAAACACAAAAGAGGTAAATTCATATTCATCTTTTTGATACAAGTAGTTGTCTTCCACTGAATGTCTCCCATACTTAAGAATAAAACCAGTAGTCTAGTTGATTATATTCTCCAAAATTTACCTGATTTTTGTGACAGTGTTTTAACCTATTGCCATTAACAAGATACCATAAACTGGGCGGTTGAAGTAAGAGAAATTCTCTTACCATTTTGGAGGTTGGAAGTCTCAGATCAAGCTGTCGGTGTGGTTGGGTTCTGGTGAGAACCCTCTTCCTGGCTTGCAGACAGCTGCCTAATGGCGGTGCGCCCTCTTGGCCTTTTCTCCATGAGTGCATGAAGGGAAAGAAAGAGAGAGCGAACTCTGGTGCTTTCTGATAAGGGCACTAATCCTATCATGAAGGTCCCACCCTGATGACTTCATCCAACCCTAATTACCTCCCAAAGGCCCCATCTTAAAATCCTATTACCCTGGGGGTTAGGACTACCAACATATGAACTGGGTGGGGAGAGAAACACAAATAGTCCGTAACAGATAGTCAAACCAGAGTCTGACTAAACTGTGCATTATGCTCAGTAAGAGCCGTGCCCAGGCTCGTCTTCCCTTTGTATGCCCAAATTCAGGAATCCACCAGAAATCCACATCCTCCATCCCCAAAGCTGCATCTCCACTGGCCCCTCTCAGCCACACCTGCATCCATGCAGAAGGCTCCAGCTTTCTTCCCCTCCTATCGTCCCCATGGAACTGCCAGTTGTCACCCTGGAGGTCAGAAAAGGGGCCGTGTGCATGATCAAAGGGGTGATTATACATTTTGCATCATTCCGGGGAAATATGCCTCCTTATCCTTGTACATTTCTACCATCTGTCTTGTATATATATCTGATCTACTCTCTCTTGTTCATCAAGGACAAGAGTCCACGCTGTTCCTAAAGCCTTAGCAGCTTGAGAACTTGATTATAGTTTACAGGAATAAAGTGCCTTATGACTCACAATGCTTTCATAAACACCAGTTCGCATTACCTGCACTTTTATGAGGTGAAGAGACTCACATTACACAGGCTGACCCTTGCCTGAGGACTGATGTTTAAGTGACAGATTCAGGACCTAACCCCAGCCTTGTGCGCCACGGGTCCAGGCCCCCCATGATGCCAGTTAACCATTACAGAACACCGCCACCATCTCTGCAATTACGGTATAAGAAACTTGTCCAATTATTCTGAGATGCTTTTTTAAACATAAAAACTAGTGCATTTTAATAACTGAAATTATATAAAGGAATGCACAAATACCTATACATATATTTTTTAAAGGATGGAAAACACAAAGTATTCTGTTGACCTCCCACCACATGCTTCTTTCAATCCTGTTCTTTCTCTCCAGCTGCCCCCTGAGGAGGGAACATTTATTTTTTGAGCTCCTCATAGGTTCCCAGCACCAAGCTATACCCCATATGAGAATCATAGGCTATTGTTCAAGGAACTCACTTTGAAACTGAACAAACTTTGATCCCAAACCTGATTGTGCCATTTAGCCATATAACCTTGAGGTTATTAATTTTTCTTTCTGAGGCTCAGCTTCCCCATCTGTTAAGCTGGAATAAAAGCAGCGGCCAGGATGATTGTGGACATTAAATGAGCTAGCTCATGCACTGCACTCAGCACGCTCTGCAATGCAGTAAACATTGCCTGTTGTCATTATTATGATTGCTATTTATTGTTCAAAGATAAACAAGACATAGCTTTCACTTCAGAAGACTCACGATGTAACAGGGAAATGGAGCAGGCTTAAATAATGCCAGTAGAGGCAGATTCCAGGAAGGGAACAGAGCTCAGAGAGACATAGATTTTCTTCTCACAGCTCTCTTCCTACTAATTCCCAAATGTCGTAACTCTCTTGCCTTAAGACTTCGCAAAATCCTGACTGATTTAATCCTCAGTATTTTTTTCCCTGAGAAATGAAAATTCCAATGCATGAAAGTATGTCTGCAGAAATGGTAAGCATATGGAGTAAAAACTCAAAGCAAAAAAAAAAAAAAGTATAACAGTTTAGAACTCCAGCTTGATATAGTGTTGCAATTCACAGCCTTGTCAGTCTGTTTTATAACACCATTGCTCAAATTTGTGACAAAGTCCCAGCCCCAGAATCCTAGAATGAGGAATTTGGCATGGGGTAGACTTGTTTACATTTTCTTCTTCCGAATATTTTCATGTAGAAGTTTCATTTAGAATTTGGTGTTTCTGGTTTAAGCACCCCTGATTACAAACGGGAAGGTAAAAATATCAAATATCAAGGCCAAGTGGGGCAGAGGATAAACTGGGTTGGAGATGATCTATCCAAGCCCCTTCCACTTTTCTCTCGTTTTCAGAGATGTTCACTAAGAGAGATGTAAAGTGAGCACAACTGGTCTACCAGGTGGAGGATTTTTCTTTATTTTTCAAGTACTTCTTGTGGGCCAGGGAATTGTTTCAGGTGCTTCATAATTAATTAACATAATTCATTAACCCTCATAGCAACCCTATGAGGTGGGTGCTTTTTTTTTTTTTAAAGATTTTTTTTTTTTAATTTATTTGACAGAGATAGAGACAGCCAGCTAGAGAGGGAACACAAGCAGGGGGAGTGGGAGAGGAAGAAGCAGGCTCCCAGCAGAAGAGCCTGATGTGGGGCTCGAACCCAGAATGCCAGGATCACGCCCTGAGCTGAAGGCAGACGCTTAACCGCTGTGCCACCCAGGCGCCCCATGGGTGCTTTTGTTATACTCAATTTACAGATAGAGAAATGGAGACGCAAAGAAATTAAGCAATTCACCCTAGGGTTGAAAGGCAGGAAAAAAGATGGAGCTTGGATTATAAACCCAGGTAGGCTCTGGAATCCATATCTTTTTTTTTTTTTTTAAGTTTTTTTTAAAATTTTATTTATTTGACAGAGAGAGATACAGCCAGAGAGAGAGGGAACACAAGCAGGGGGAGTGGGAGAGGAAGAAGCAGGCTCATAGCAGAGAAGCCTGATGTGGGGCTCAATCCCACAACGCCGGGATCACGCCCTGAGCCAAAGGCAGACGCTTAACCGCTGTGCCACCCAGGTGCCCCTGGAATCCATATCTTAACTGCTATGTTAGTATTTATTTGTGGGGTGTGGGAGGTGCTGGTTTTCAACTTTGTGATCATATATCATTTATGAAAGTGGTGATAGAGATACCAACATTGACTGTACATGTGATGTAAGCCTCTTTGGGGCCACCTGCTAATGGAATTTAAAAGCATTAATGTTCCACCTTAGGAATTAAACTTAATTCTTGCACACTGGTTTATAAAGGTCAGGACTCTTCTACCAGGATGCTGATAGGTTTATATCTGTAAATTCTGCAAAAACATAAATTCTAATGAAATAGGTGGTCCTAATTTTTACTAGACTTGTGATTTATGATCTTAAATTATAGTCTTATGGATTTGGGAGGGAGCAGGGAGCATCGAATATTGAACATACGGCTCCTTTTTAAAACAATTTAAATTGGACTTTTATGTAATTTTTCCTTTCTCAAATCCCTTTTTCACACTCAAAATTGCAGAGCCAAATTCTACTTTTAAAACAGATGACAAGTGGACGGATACTACACTTAGGTTTTTTTTTTTTTTTTCTTTTACGTTAGTTAGAGGGGAAAGTGGTCTCGAGTCATTCAATGCCTGCCTTCCTGTGCTCCCATGAAATACTGTGCCTGAATTCAATTCCACAATTAAGAAACTTGACATTCTGTTACATACTGGAAAATATGTCCACTGCCTGGACAGCAACTACCCCTAGTAGGTACTCAATATAATAGTTGACAATGAAAGGTCCCAGAGATTCAAAGATGAATTTGATTCTTCCCTGTCCTCCCGTGGTTTATGATCTAGTAAGAGTCAGCCCTGCAAACTGACATACAATGTGAGATTTTGAGGACAATGTATGCATGTGAGCCCTATATTTGATTACTTGCACGAGTTATATTGAAAATACAAGTCCTTCAGAAAGAACAACTTCAATTGTTATTTTTCTTTCTTAAACTTTATTAGGTTTTTTAAAATGAAAAGTAATATATGATTTTGTAAAAAAAATAATGCACAGATGTATTTATAAAAAGCATGATAATCTCCTGTTCCTTATCTTTAATCTCTGCATCTTGAAGTATTTTTAAGAATAAAAATCAAGGAGCGCCTGGGTAGTGCAGTTGTTAGGCAGCTGCCTTCGGCTCAGGGCGTGATCCCCGCGTTCCGGGATCGAGTCCCACATCGGGCTCCTCCGCTGGGAGCCTGCTTCTTCCTCTCCCACTCCCCCTGCTTGTGTTCCCTCTCTCGCTGGCTGTCTCTCTGTCACATAAATAAATAAAATCTTAAAAAAAAAAAAGAATAAAAATCAAATATTCTTCAATAGATAAGATTTATTTTTTCCTAATAATAAAAGGGGGGTATAATACACATATCACTAGACTTCCATGAAATACTAAATGTATACCTCCAGAGCAATAAATAAATGTAATGTTTAAAAGGCATATGTTGCATACATTGAATATACCATTATGTATTCAATGATAAATTATAGGTAGGTAATCAGGTAAGAGCCTTTATTTTGGTTTTGTTTTCTATTTTTTTTTTGTCTTTAAAACATCACATATATCTATCCTTAGATACAGTGCTGTTTGTTTATTTGTTTGCTCATTTTAATCAGCTTTATTGAAACATAGTTTATGTCCAAAGGAATCCTCCCATTTTAAGTGCACAGTATGTTTTAAGAATCATGTATATAAAATATACATTACCATATAAATACCACAACAAGTGAAATATAGAACATATCCATCACCCTCCAAAAGTTCCTTTATGCCCTTTTGCACCCCTCCCTCTATCCACTGCTCTGCTATTATGGCTACAGTTGGTGCCATTTCTAAAATTCAAATAAATAAAAGCATATTGCTATAGTTTTGTGTATGGCTTCTTCCACTTAGCTTTTAGAAATCTAAACCAACTGTTTTTCAAAAATGTTCTCCTTGGGTCACCTGGGTGGCTCAGTCAGTTAAGCGTCTTTGGCTTGGATCACGATCCCAGGGTTCTGGGATCGAGACCCGCTTTGGTCTTCCTGCTCAACAGAGAGCCTGCTTCCCCCTCTCCTGCTTCCCCTGCTTGTGCACTCTCTCTCTCTCTGTCAAATAAATAAATGAAATCTTTTAAAAAAAAGTTCTCCTAGTCTGTTGGCTTGCCTTTTCATTGTCTTAGAGGTCTTTGACGAGCAGAAGTTTATAATTTTGAAGAAATACAATTTATCTTTTCCTTTATGGTTTGTGCTCTGTGTCTCATCCAACGAATCTTTGCCTAAAACAAAGTCACAAACATCTTTTTTTTTTGAAGACTTTGAGTTTTAGCTTTTATATTTAGATCCATATTTCAAGTTAGTTTTTATGTGTGGTGTGAGGTAAGAGTTGAGTGTTATTTTTTTAATTATATGGTATCCATTTATTACAAAGCAATTTATGAGAAGACTATCTTTCCTGCACTGAATTGCTAAGGCACTTTTGTCAAAAATCAATTAAATAGGTATGCATGTTTCTATTTCTGGACTTTACTTCTGTCCACGTTATACAGTTTTGATTACTGCTGCTTGGTCTTGAATTCAGGCGATGTAAGAGGTCCAGCTTTGCTCTTATACAAGGTTACCTTTACTATTCTAAACCCTTTGCACTTCCATATATTTTGGAACCAATTTCTTCAATTTTATTTAAAAAAGTCCACTGGGGGGTGGGTACCTGAGTGGCTCAGTCAGTTAAGGGGCTGCCTTCTGCTCAGGTCATGATCTCAGGCTCCTGGAATGGAGCCCAGCGTCAGGCTCCCTGCTCAGCGGGGACTTTGCCTCTCCCTCTCCCTCTGCCCCTCCCCCAACTTGTGCTTGCTCTCTCTCTCTCTCTCTCAAGTAAATAAATAAAATCTTTAAAAAAAAAAAGTCCACGGGATTTAATTGGAATTGCATTATATTTGTAGATAGACTTGAAGAGAATTGACATCCTGCTAGTAGTGAGTCTTTCAGTCCATGGGACGCCTCTCCTTTCATTTAGTTCTTTAAATTCTTTTGTTTTAGCAAGATTTTGTAGTTTTTGGTGTGCAAGTCTTGTGCATATTTTGTTAAATTTATCTGAAATTTTATGTTGTTTACACTATTATAAATATATTTAAATTTCAATTTCCAATTGCTTATTGCTTATATAAAAATACACTTGAGTTTTGAATATTAACCTCATATCCTACAAACATATTAAGCTCAATTACCTTTTTTTTTTTTTGTAAATGCCTCAGGATTTTTTATATATAAAGTCATGATTATATGAAAAAGACAGTGTTACTCTTTCTTTTCTAATCTGTATGCATTTTTTTCTTGCCTTATTACTGACTAGAACTTCTAATACAATGTTGAATAGAAGTAGTGAGTGTGGGCATCCTGGTCTTGCACCTAATTGTAGAGAGAAAGCATTCAGTATTTCACCATTAAGTATGACGCTCTCTGTGGGCTTTTTTCATAGATATCTTTTATTAGATTGAAAAAGTCCTTCACAAATCCTTGTTTGTTATGATTTTTAACAAATCATGAATGGTTTTTGAATTTTGTCGGATGATTTTCTTACTATATTGAGACTAAAGCTTTGAAAATTTTTCTTCTTTAAGCTGTTAATATTGTGAATTATTACACTGATTAGTTTCCAAATGTTAAACCTCACCTTAAAAATTCTTGGAGTAAATCTCAGTTAATCATGATATATGATTTTATATATTTTATATAGTGCTGGATTTGATTATATTGGTAGTTTTCTTCTCCAGTAATATCTTTGTCTAGTTTTGATAGCAGGATTGCACGGGCCTCATTAAGTGCATTAAGAACTGTTTCCACCTCTTCTATTTTCTGCAAGAGTATGCAAAAGCGGTATTATTTTTTTCCCTAAACGCTTAACAGAATTCACCAATGAAGCATCTAGACCTGGAGTTTATTTTGTGGGAATGTTTTAAATATGAATATCATTTCTTTAATAGATATTGGGTTATTCTTGTTATCTCTTTTTCTCCTTAGGATAGCTTGCTAGTTTGTCTTTCTCAAGGAATTTTTCTATTTTATGTAAGTTATCAAATTTATTGGCATGAAGTTCTTCATAATTTTTGTTATTCTTTAATATTTATACAATCTGTAGTGATAAACACACTTTAATTCTTGAGGTAATTTACATCTTCTCTGTTTTTCTCTGGATTATTCTAGCTTAAGTTTTATCAATTGCATTGATTTTTTCTAAGAACTAGCTATTGGTTTTGCTTATTTTCCCTATTATTTATCTTATTTCCACTTCATTATTCCACAAATGTTGATAACTGTGTCCTCTGAATTTTGATACTTTGTGTTTTCATTTCCATTTGATTCAAAATATGTTTTACCTTCTCTTGTGATTTTATTTTTTACCAGTTATTTAGAAATGTGGCCTTTAATTTCCAAACATTTAGTGACACTCGTGCTGTTCTTCTATTGTTGATTTCTAATTTAATTAATTTTTGTTGAAGGCTATATTGTATGATTGCAATCCTTTTAAATTTATTACAAAGTTGTTGCTTTATGGTCCAGAGTGAGACATTGCTTTTTTTTGATAGAACTGGTCCTAACGTGCAATTGCTATGTCAAAGAGTATGCTTGTTTTTTGTCTGTAATAGATATTGCCTAATTACTTTCTATAAAAACATAACAATTTATACAGTCATTTTCCCATATTGTCTTTATTGTAAGATCTTATCAAGCTTCTCTATGTTTTCCCATATATTTGGTGAAAAATAGTGTTTTTTGTTTGCTTTGTATCTCCCAGGCAACACATGAGGTTAAGGGATTTCTCGTAAGCATGTTGTCCATTTTTTCTATTAACTTGCTTGTTAATAGCCTTTGTTCAATGCTTAATTCTAAATATATAATTTTTCAAGGATTTTCTTGACCCTTTTGAATTTGGCACTATTGTTCATGGAAATGACACATTTTTACCCTTACTGTTTCTTTTATACAGTGTGTGTATGTAATTTACTGTTTATAGAATGTCTATATTGGGTCAGGTACTTTACATATTTTTTTCTTTAATCCTTAAAACAGCCATCAAAGAACAAATGCATTTACTTATATACCATTAGTTTGGGCCTGGTACTAGTATTTCAGCTTTCAAATTGCTATTAGGGATACTGAACTAATTGTAGTTACTTGTTGAGTCT
The DNA here is from genome assembly GCF_002007445.2 of Ailuropoda melanoleuca. NCBI lineage: Eukaryota > Metazoa > Chordata > Mammalia > Carnivora > Ursidae > Ailuropoda > Ailuropoda melanoleuca. Next base: position 67,654,318 of record NC_048232.1, read on the forward strand.
ATGCAGGAAGTGACTTGGAAAGCTGGGTTTGAACCCAGATCTGTCTGTCTCCAAAACCCATGTCCTTATCACTACAACATACAGCCTTCTCTTGAATAAAAAAGAAAATTCCAAGTGCCAATGTTCTTTTTTGTTGCTACTGAATTGTATGCTAATGGAAAATATTGAGCCATTTATATATAAATTCTGAAGTTATTTCGCTAAAGGAGTCATGGAATTCTATAGTCAAGAAATAAGGTCATGCAGTCTCAAACATTCAGAGCCAAATTCTATCCTCCCATCATTTGCTAGAGATCACCTCTAGTCTGTCCTATCCATAGTGTATGCTTTCTCTTTCTGTACATTCAATCTTACTAAATACTATGCCAATCCTTTCCCTCTCATACTAGCTACAGCGTCAGTGGAAAAATTCCAGAGTTATCTATACAAGGTCAAGGTCCAAGAGCCTGGGCTGATTCATGAAACATTCAATCACAGTTCCCACCACAGGCCATGATCTGTGCCCATTTAGAGGAGCCATAGGAGTCAGAGAGTTGAGGAATTGCATTTGGCAGAATGGCAATAAGTAGCCCTTCAAAATGTTTTGCATGCAATCACTATTATCTTAAAATCTGGAAAGAGAGGGAGTGAAAGAGATGCTTTCCCATTATCCTTATTATTTTCATAGAAGCAATTTGTGCTGCTTTGTCATTTCATAACACGATGCATTGCAAATGCATCTAGCCACTGCTATCACTCCTCCATTACATGATGGCTGCTGACCTCCTCTCATCCTGACATCTTTCTACCACATTCCATCCCTTCATTAACATGGACTTAGGAAGATATACTAACAGCCTATCTGGTTGTTTGGGTCTGTTCAGATAATTCATCCTAGTTAAGAGTTATATCTCTCCTCTCATGTTCTTGCTACCAATAGGAGTATTTAATGGTTTTGACTGAAAAAAACTGTCAACTCCATTATTTTTTTTAAATGATTTTTTATTATATTATGTTAGTCACCATACAGTACATCCCTGGATTCCGATGTAAAGTTCGCTGCTCCATTAGTTGCGTATAACACCCAGTGTTCCATGCAATACGCGCCCTCCTTACCACCCAAAGCCAGTCTATCCCATTCCCCCACCCCCCTCCCCGCTGAAGTCCTCAGTTTGTTTCTCATAGTCCATAGTCTCTCATGCTTCATTCCCCCTTCTGATTACCCCCCTTCTTTATCCCTTTCTTCTCCTACCGATCTTCCTAGTTCTTATGTTCCATAGATGAGAGAAATCATATGATAATTGTCTTTCTCTGCTTGACTTATTTCACTTAGCATTATCTCCTTCAGTGCCGTCCATGTTGCAGCAAATGTTGAGAAATCATTCTTTCTTATAGCTGAGTAATATTCCATTGTATATATGGACCACAACTTCTTAATCCAGTCATCTGTTGAGGGGCATCTTGGCTCCTTCCACGATTTAGCTANCGATTTAGCTATTGTGGACAATGCTGCTATGAACATTGGGGTGCATATGGCCCTTCTCTTCATTACATCTGTATCTTTGGGGTAAACACCCAGTAATGCGATGGCTAGGGTAGCTCAATTTCTAACTTTTTAAGGGACCTCCACACTGTTTTCCAGAGTGGCTGTACCAACTTGCATTCCCACCAACAATGTAGGAGGGATCCCCTTTCTCCACATCCTCTCCAACAATTGTTGTTTCTTGCCTTGTCTATCTTTGCCATTCTAACTGGCGTAAGGTGGTATCTCAGTGTGGTTTTGATTTGAATTTCCCTGATGGCTAATGATTTTGAACATTTTTTCATGTGTCTGTTAGCCATTTGTATGTCTTCATTGGAAAAGTGTCTGTTCATATCTTCTGCCCATTTTATGATTTGTTTATTTGTTTCTCGTGTATTGAGTTTGAGAAGTTCTTTGTAGATCTTGGATACCAGTCCTTTATCTGTGGTGTCCTTTGCAAATATATTCTCCCATTCCGTGGGCTGTCTCTTAGTTTTTTTGACTGTTTCCTTGGCTGTGCAGAAGCTCTTTATCCTGATAAAGTCCCATAAGTTCATTTTATCTTTTATTTCTCTTGCCTTTGGAGATGTGTCGTGAAAAAGGTTGCTCTGGCCGATGTCATAGAAGTTGTTGCCTATGTTCTCCTCTAGAATTTTGATGGATTCCTGTCTCACATTGAGGTCTTTCATCCATTTGGAGTTTATTTTTGTGTATGGTGTGAGAGAGTGGTCAAGTTTCATTCTTTTGCATGTAGCTGTCCAATTTTCCCAGCACCATTTATTGAAGAGACTGTCTTTTTTCCACCGGATGTTTTTTCCTGCTTTATCAAAGATTAGTTGCCCAAAGAGCCGAGGGTCCATTTCTGGGTTCTCTATTCTGTTCCATTGGTCGATGTGTCTGTTTTTGTGCCAGTACCATGCTGTCTTTGTGATCACAGCTTTGTAGTACAGCTCGAAATCCGGCATTGTGATGCCCCCAGCTTTGTTTTTCCTTTTCAACAGTTCCTTGGAGATTCGGGGCCTTTTCTGGTTCCATACAAATTTAAGGACTATTTGTTCCAGTTCTTTGAAAAATGTCCTCGGTATTTTGATCGGGATAGCATTGAAAGTGTAGATTGCTCTGGGTAGTATGGACATTTTAACTATGTTAATTCTTCCAATCCATGAGCATGGAATATTTTTCCATCTTTTTATGTCTTCCTCAATATCTTTCAAAAGTGATCTATAGTTTCTAGGATATAGGTCCTTTACGTCTCTGGTTAAGTTAATTCCAAGGTAACGTATGGTTTTTGGTGTTATTGTAAATGGGATGGATTCCCTAATTTCTCTTTCTTCAGTCTCGTTATTCGTGTATAGAAATGCAACTGATTTCTGGGCATTGATTTTGTATCCTGCCACCTTACTGAATTGTTCTATAACTTCTAATAGTTTGGGAGTGGATTCCTTTGGGTTTTCCATATAGAGTATCATGTCATCTGCAAAGAGAGACAGTTTGACTTCTTCTTTGCCGATTTGGATACCTTTGATCCCTTTTTGTCTTCTGATTGCTGTTGCAAGGACTTCTAGTACTATGTTGAATAATAGTGGCGAGAGTGGGCATCCTTGTCGTGTTCCTGATCTTAAGGGAAAGGCTTCCAGCTTTTCCCCATTGAGAATAATGCTTGCAGTAGGCTTTTCATAGATGGCTTTTATGAGATTGAGAAATGTACCCTCTATTCCTACACTCTGAAGGGTTTTAATCAGGAAAGGATGCTGTATTTTGTCAAATGCTTTTTCTGCATCAATTGAGAGGATCATATGGTTCTTGAGTCTTTTCTTGTTGATATGATGTATCACATTGATTGATTTGCGAGTGTTGAACCATGCTTGCATCCCAGGTATGAATCCCACTTGGTCATGATGGATAATCCTTTTAATGTACTGTTGGATTCTATTAGCAAGGATCTTGTTGAGGATTTTGGCATCCATATTCATTAGAGAAATCGGTCTGTAATTCTCCTTTTTGAGGGGGTCTTTGCCTGGTTTGGGGATCAAGGTAATATTAGCCTCATAGAATGAGTTTGGTAGCTTTCCTTCTGTTTCTATTTTTTGAAATAGCTTTAGGAGAATAGGTATTATTTCTTCTTTGAATGTTTGGTAGAATTCCCCAGGAAAACCGTCTGGGCCTGGAGTTTTATTATTTGGAAGGTTGTTTATCACTGACTCAATTTCTTCATAGTTAATTGGCCTATTTAAGAAATCTATTTCTTCCTGTTTCAGTCTTGGTAGTTTATAGGTTTCCAGGAAGGCCTCCATCTCTTCCAGATTGTTTAGTTTTTTGGCATATAGCTGTTGATAAAAGTTTCTAATAATCCTTGCAATTTCAATGGTGCTGGTCGTGACCTCTCCCTTTTCAGTCATAATTTTAATAATCTCAGTCCTTTCTCTTTGTTTTTGGACAAGTTTTGCCAGTGGTCTATCAATTTTATGGATTCTCTCAAAGAACCAGCTTCTAGTCCTGTTGATCTGCTCTACTGTGGTTCTGGTCTCTAATTCATTGATTTCTGCTCTAATCTTGGTCAACTCCTTCCTTGTCAGTGGGTTAGGCCTGTCCCTCTGTTGCTGTTCCAGTTTCTTGAGGTGAGAATATAGAAACTGCATTTTAGATTTTTCTATTCTTTTGAGTGAGGCTTGGATGGCTATGTATTTCCCCCTTAGGACTGCCTTTGCAGTATCCCATAGGTTTTGGACCGTTGTGTATTCATTCTCGTTGGTCTCCATAAATTGTTTAATTTGTTTTTTGATTTCCTGGTTTATCGAGTCATTCTTGAGCAGGATGGTTCTTAGCCTCCAAGTGTTTGAGTTTCTTCCAGGTTTTTCCTTGTGGTTGAGTTCCAATTTCAGAGCGTTGTGGTCTGAGAATATGCAGGGGATAATTTCAATCTTTTGGTATTGGCTGAGACCTGTTTTGTGTCCCAGAGCATGATCTATTCTTGAGAATGTTCCATGGGCATTTGAATAGAATGAGTATTCTTTGGTTCTGGGGTGTAGTGTTCTATATATATCTATGAGGTCCAACTCGTCGAGTATGGCATTCAAAGCCTTTGATTCTTTGCTTAGTTTTTGCCAGGGTGTTCTGTCTATTTCTGATAGTGGGGTGTTGAGGTCCCCTACTATTACTGTGTTCTTATCTATATGTCTCTTTATTTTGGTTAAGAGTTGGCTTGTGTATCTTGCTGCTCCCCTGTTGGGGGCATATATATTAATAATTGTCATATCCACTTGTTGAATACTTCCTTTAAGAATAATATAGTGCCCTTCTGTATCTCTCTCTATGGCCTCTAGTTTAAAATCCAGTCTATCTGATATGAGAATTGCTACTCCAGCTTTCTTTTGAGGTCCATTTGCGTGGAAGATGGTACTCCATCCCCTTACTCTAAGTCTGAATGCATCTTTGGGTTCAAAATGAGTCTCTTGTAGACAGCAAATGGATGGGTCATGTCTTTTTATCCAATCTGCAACCCTGTGGCGTTTTATGGGAGAGTTTAAGCCATTTAGATTGATAGAGATTATTGACAGATATGATTTTAATGATGCCATTTCTCTTTAAAGTCTTTGTATCGGTTGTGACTTGCTGCTCTGTATCACTCTTGGGGCCTTTTTACCTTTATAGAGCCCCCCTTAATATCTCCTGTAGGGCTGGTTTCGTGGTTACGAAATTGGTTAATGATTGGCGATTTTGGAACGTCTTTATTTCTCCATCAATTCTGAATGACAGCTTTGCTGGATAAAGGATCCTTGGCTGCATGTTTTTCTCTGAAAGAGCTTTAAAAATGCCCCCCCAAGCCTTTCTCTCATTCCAGGTCTCTGTAGACAGGTCTGACGTAATCCTGATACCTTTGCCTTGGTACGTGAGAAATTTCTTTGCCCTGGCCGCTTTCAATACTGTATCCTTGGATCTAATATTTGCGAATTGCACTATGACATGCCGTGGCGTAGGTTTGTCCTGGTTGAGCTTGGATGGGGTCCTCTCTGCCTCTTGGACACGAATGCTTGTTTCCCTTGCTAGATTAGGGAAGTTTTCAGCTACAATTTGTTCAAATATCTCTTCTAGACCTCTGTTTTTCTCCACCCCTTCAGGGATGCCGATGATTCTGACATTGGATCGTTTCATAGAGTCAGTAATCTCCCGTAATCTACATTCGTGGGCGTGGATTTTTTTAAGACCAGCTTCTATTTTCGTTTTTTCTTCTACTAACCCATCCTCCAATTCGCTAACGCGTTCCTCTGCCTCGGTGACCCTGGCCGTCAGAGCCTCTAGTTTTGACTGCATTTGGCTCATAGAATTTTTAATTTCTGTCAGATTCGCTCTCATTTCTGCCCTTAGGGATTCTATATTCTCAGCAACGCTTTCTCTGATGCTTTTTTCAAGTTTACTCATCATCTTGACCATTGTTGCTCTGAATTCCATTTCTGATAATTGGGATACATCCATATGTATTAATTCTGTGGCCGAGGCCAATTCTGTGGCAGAGGCCACAGACTCATTATCTTTTCTTTGCTGGGGGGACTTCTCCTTCTCATCATTCTGATGAGGAGAGATTGGGGGGTTGTCCAGAGCCCAAATTATTGACTGGGACCCAGGCCGTGCGCCCTTGTTTTATAGAGATCTTAGGGATGTGGGCTTCTTCCTTAAAGAGTTTATTTATTTATTTGAGAGAGAGAGAGACAGTCAGCAAGAAAGGGAACCCAAGCAGAGGAGTGGGAGAGGAAGAAGCAGGCTCCCGGTGGAGAAGCCCGATGANAAGAGAGATTGCAGGGTTGTCCAGAGCCCAAGTGTTGACTGGGACCCAGGCCGTGCGCCCTTGTTTTATAGAGATCTTAGGGATGTGGGCTTCTTCCTTAAAGAGTTTATTTATTTATTTGAGAGAGAGAGAGACAGTCAGCAAGAAAGGGAACCCAAGCAGAGGAGTGGGAGAGGAAGAAGCAGGTTCCCGGTGGAGAAGCCCGATGAAGGACTCCTTACGGAGCGTTGTCATCACGCCCTAGTCTGAAGACAGGCGCTTAATGACTGCGCCACTCAGGCGCCCTGGGTTGTGGGCTTCTTGATTTTTCAGCCTGCCTTCTGGGGGAGGGGCCTGCCTGCAGGTACTCAGAAAACCCTGTTTGGGTAGAGTCTCTGTGTCCCTTGCGAGGGGGGATGGGGATGGGCACCCTGTGAGCCGGTATTTCCGGGCTTTNAATACTCAGGCAACCCTGTTTGGGTAGAGTCTCCGTGTCCCCTGCGAGGGGGCATGGGGATGGGCACCCTGTGAGCCAGTATTTCTGGGCTTTTGTTCTCTGGCGGCTTTCCCTGGCGGTTTGCTGTGCCTCTTCTGAGAGCCAGAGTAGCAGCGGCTGAAATTCAGCCTCTGTCATGAACGGAGGGATTGCGGCCCGTTCTCCACTGATATTCTGGCCACTTCAACTCTGTTTTTGTTGGTGCTGCTCAATCCTGCAGCATCCCGGGCTGTGCGCCCCACACCCGGCGTCCCAGCCCCACTTCCAGGGCCGGCGCGTCTCTGTCCTTTGTGTTTCTAACCCCGCCAGCCGCCAGCCGCCCCGCGCGCTCCCGAGCTCCCGAGCTCCCTGTTTCAGTATGGTTCGCCTGTGCTCTGGAGCTCCAGTTTTCAGTCTGGTCACGCTTGCACTCCTGAGCTCTCGGTTTCACTCTAGTTCGAGTGTGCAGTCGGGAGCTCCTGTTTTCAGTTTGGACACGGGCGTTCCCACGCTCACTGTCTCAGTCCGCTATCTTGTGGGTGCTGGTCTGAGAGTCCAGCCCGCTCCCCAGCATAAGGGGCTATTGCTTCCCGGCGCCTGAGCGCAGACGCTCCCTCCCCCTTCCCTTTATTTTCCTATATCTGTGCTCAGATTCACAGCTCCCCGCTTCGTACCTCAATACTCAGCACTGGAGATGTTCATTTGTAGAGATCCAGATGTATCTTCCTGTGTCTCAGGCTGATTCTGTGGGTGTTCAGAATGGTCTGGTAGATATCCAGCTCGACTTGGACCAGCTGAGAAAGGGTTGCCTACTCCTCCTCCATCTTTTCTCCTCCTTGAAGAAAAGTGGTTGCCTTTCTGTTCATAGAGTTTCTGCTACTCTTTTCTTCATTCTCCAGTTGCATTCATAGGAATTCGGAATGGTTTGGTAGCTCTCTTGCTGAATTCCTCGGCAACTCCATTATTCTTGGCTCTACAGAGTAAACAAAATAGCATGGCTTGGCCCTGTTAACATCTGTTGAGTGACAAAAACCAGACTCTTAAGTGCTTAATTGTAAATCCATGCCAGGCACTGTTCTAGGCTCTAGGACACAGCAGTGATCAAAACAGAAAAAAAAAAATCCCTACTCTAATGTAGCTTATATTCTATAGGGAAATAAATGTGTCCATTAAAAAAATATGGCTCCCAGCTCTGTCACCTACAAGCTGTAGTGTTTGTAAATTACTTAAACTGGAAGTTACATCAACTCTCATCTTCCTCGGCAGGGGAGTGATTATAGCTAGGATAGTTTTAAAGGTAAAGAGATAATATAAAGTGTTTTACCACAGGGCCTAGCATATAATAATCCCTTTACATAAGTGGGATATTATTATTATTATCATTATTATATTTCTATTCACCCTTATTTTCAGTGACCTTATTTATACACATTATTTTAAAAAGTGCATTTTAATACTCTTAACTTAACCAGCCAGATATCCACAGTCTCATTTTCTGTATTATATCTGACAAAATTCTAACCATATCACCCCATATTATCTCTGCTCAACCACACTGTATTTTCTTTATTTTGTTTAAATCCCTATTAAGTTAAAATGGATCACAGATGTCCTCCCAAACCCAATTTGTTCAGCCCAAAGTTAACTTCCCTCTGCATATAATGCAGGTCCCACAAGAGGAGGATGTTAATATCTTGGGTGATTCATGCAGATGGAAGCAGTCATGAGGAACAACAGAGCTGTGGAAGTTCTTGCAGACAAATAGACAGTCGTATGCATCACAAGACAGGATGCTAAGGGACAAATCAGCTCAGAAACGTTGACTCTCTGTCACTTCTGCTTGGAGGAAATGAATGGCAGAAAAGGGGATTGATAAAAGGTGCTTATTTAAAATACTATGTGGGTGGAGGGAGGTGGGGGAGATGAGGGGTGAGCGTTTAACTGAAAATAAGAGATCTGGGGTTCTAGTCTTCCCCACGTCCCTGACCTAATGTGTAACACTGAAAAAGTCACATTCTCTCTGTGCTTGTTTTCTTATCTGTAAAATCAGGCTACACCTATCTTACAATACCTGACGGCTTCTAAAGTGCTGTGTTGATTTCTGCTGCATAGTTATTTTTGAATGAGAAGCCTATAAGAATAGGACTTTTAAAACATAATTTCCCTTCATCAATAATATTCATCAATAATATGGAAAAAAAATCATACCTACCTGACAGGATTGCTGTGAAGGTCAAATTGGAAAATATATGTGGAGCACTTAGCAGAATGTCTGGGATGTTTATATATTACCAATATACAATGTTCCTATACCTTGAAATCTTGAAATCACAGAGTGTGATCCTAACAATGTGTAATAATCAAATAAAAAATTAAAATGATATATCTTTATTTTTTTTTAATTTTATTTATTTGAGAGAGAGAGTGTGTATGTGTGCAGGTGCGTGGGGTGGGGGCGAGGAACAGGGAGGAGGGAGAGGGATAAGCTAGAGCCCTATACCAGCTCAATCCCAGGACCCCGAGATCGTGACCTGAGCTCAACCCAAGAGTGTGGCACTTAACTGACTGAGCTACTCAGGCACCCCAAAATGATCTCTCTTTAAAATACACTACCATAGGAGGAGAAAAAAGTAAACAAATGTAGAAACAAAATTAAAATCTCTGGGTATTGGAATTATGAATGTTTTTGGTTCATCCTTTTATTTGAGAGATAACCTGGCTTTTCTTGATGTTGAATCCCAGCTCTGACACCAACTGTGTGACTTTAGACAAGTTTTACAACCTCTCTGTAAATGGAAGTGTGAAACTACTTCCTTATTAAGAAGTGAGCTTATAATTGTAAAGCACATTTTAAGCACTAAGTATTTATTAATAAAGATATTTTCCAAATCTGTAATAATGGACACGTGCAGTCCTACAGTGGAATGGACTTTCTTTTATAAAGCTATGATATTACCCCTAGTTTAGTAATTTAGTAAGTTTTTACGAAGCACTTTATGTAAACTGACTGACAGTCACAATAACTCTGTGAGGTGGGTACCATTATCAGCAGAGGGGACAAGCACTAGAAGGCAACTGTCCTAGTCTCCCCAGTCTCACCAAGACACAGGGGTGGAAACTTGCCCATCCTTATGGGCCTCCCCTACTTTCCTGGCCTCGGCAGATAGAACACCACGAATCCCCTTTACCCAAGGGCTGTGAGCTGCTCTGAATGAACAGGGATAAAACTGGACTAGTCTCCCCTTTTCACCTTTTTCTCTTTCTGGCACCTGCTTAAAGATCCAGTCCACGTGCTCCCCTTGCTTGTCCTCTTCTCAAGACTAACTCTCCTTTTAGGTTCTCATGTGGGGCAAGGGATGGGCTGATGGTCCAAAGACTCTGTTTGAGTCCTGGCTCTATCTTAAATTCCATGAAACGTTGCAGAAGCGACTTCTTTACAGTTTCAACCTTACATTTAAATCTCAGTCCTCTCAGCATTCCTGAGAATTTTTGTCAAAGCGAGCAAGAAAGACCCATTAAGATGTTGAATGCATGTTGTCTGGGAAAAGTTAAGGGAGGAGGACGGTTAAAATTCTGGCATTCGCTCTAGACCCTTGTGCTCGACAGGAGAGCCAAGATCACTTGGAACTTGCCACCTCTCCACCATCTCCCATCCTGCTCCGTGGTGCTCTTATAGACCAAGAGAGGGGAAGGCACTTCTGAGGGTAAAAAAAAAGTTCTAAAATTCAAGGTAGAGTTTTTGACTCTTGATTTCCTGTAGTTGGATGCAATGATTTGCATTAGGTAGAGTCCCCAACGATTTTTCACCTCAATAAAAGCCAGCGGGAGGATTTTTCAGGGTGTTCTGTGTATTTTCTGCTATCAAGGAATAAGAAGAGAGAAAGAGAAGTCATCTACAGAATTATGTTTGTGTGTTTTCACTTACTCTTACTATCCAGAATAATCCCAATTTGAAAGTGTTCAGCCAGAGGACTATCAAACGTAATAATAAAATGCTTGCAACATTTCTTCTTGGCTTTTTCAGAAATTGCCCATTCTGACACTATTTAGAGCAATATTAGTGTTTTCAGAAAAATGCTACTAGGTGGCATGCACATAATTTGGCCTACCACTTTAAAAATTACTCTAACTTATAGCATAAGATCTCTTAAATTTATGGCATGATTTTTTTTCTAAAGGAATGAATAAAAAGGCTCACTGGAAAGCTACAAATTTATTTTTACCCTAAGCATTTTAAACTTGAGAAAGAAAAGGAATGCATTTGTTATTTCGACCTTTTACTGACCTATTTGCCTCGCAGGTTGCATTAGTAATTCCTAACATCTACTAAAATTGCTAGTAGTTATGTGTATGAAGAAACCATTTGTCAGCTATTTATTTTTCCTGATTCTCTATGAAGCAGACGTTCTAATTTTTGGGTTCAAAATATTAGCATCAGTTGGAGTAACTGTTTTCAGTATCACCAAGTAAATGTCCACTCAGTATAAAAAGAAGATTGGCTACCTTTTATTGAACAACTCACCAGCTGTTCTACTGGAAAGAGTTGCATGTAAGAAGTGTTGTTTGTAAAATCACAACTTTGTAATGTAGATATTATTATTATTCCCACTTTACAGATAAGAAAATGAAGATGCTTGTTTGAGATCACACAGCTAGCAAGTTACAGAGCCTACATTAAAGAACAAATAGTGTTCTTTCCAATTCACCAGAAGTTACCAATTCATCTTCTAATCGAATACAGATCTCTGCAGACAAATATGATTGATTTGGGAGTTTCTGATTTTTAATTGATTCTGCTTGTAAGTTTCTATAGTTAGAGAAAGTCAGCAGAGTAGACAGAAATAATTTGGGCTTTGAAATCTAGTAGACCTGAGAACAAACCCAGCTCTACCACTGGCAGGTACACAGCTTTGGAGAAGTTACTTAATTTCTATAACATTACCTCATAAAGTTGGGAAGATTAAGCAAGGTAAATCTCCTAAGGACTGAACACATGCACCTGGTATGGGCTTAATAAATGGTATATCTCTTCAGTCTATTTTTTAAAAGAACATGCATTTTAAACTGCCTGGAAATATAAATATTCAAAAGTAGTTGTTCCAAGACTTGCTAATGCCACCATTACTATATTTCTTTTGTTTTGCTCCTTATCGGCAGGGACATAAACCATGTTCTTACAGAGGATTTGCAGGATTTATAAGAGGAGCTGCTTCCCCTGATGCATGGGGGAAAAAGGAGCTTTTTTTTTTTTTTTTTTAACCACCAGAAAAATAAAGGCTACTTTCTTTCTTCAGATGCACAAGGTTTCTATTATGTGAAAGCAAATTGAATGCAGGTCCGACAAGATTTGGCACGGGGTCTAATAGCAAATGAAACAGAACTGGGATTCAATGTGATTTATCACAGTAATTTTTATACATATCAAAATGGAAAACTTTTTTGGTGCTGGAATGAAAAGGCGAATCGGCTGTCCCATTAAGGATCAGTCAGTACTTTTCATGGGTCATTCGAACTGAACCAAAGGGATAATAACAGGACTTGAAATGCTGATGTCTGTAGCTGTAAACAAAATCTGGCCAACACCCCTAAACATAATGGGATTAGGCAGTCGTTGCTTTGAATGGTGGACAATGTCACTTTTCTACAAGATCATGGAGAACTGAGTTTAGCAGTTCTGGGAAGAAGTGACAGTTAATTTAACCTGAGGAGTTCATGAGAGGGAAAGCTGAGCAGAGCTGAAAAGCGTGCAGACCAAGACTAAAGAGCTGTCTGTAGGGGGTGTTCTCCAAGGAGAAGTCACTGGTCTTCCCCTCATGGAAAAGCCCATGGAAAACCTGTCATGGGCAGAATGTTCTTTTTTGGTTTTTTCCCGCTATACTTTGTGGCCAATTTGCAATGTCTTGCTGGATGGGGCTTTTAATCTTCTCCATTCCATACCTTTTGTCCTAATTAAGTTTTGTAATGGCGTCATTCTCATGTATACGCCACTGGAATAGTCTTTCACTGCAGCTGCAGACTTTAGGAAACTTGGTGACACTTGGAAGTGAAATCTATCTGCATTCTCCCTGGGTTTCTATGTATTTGCACACTGTCTCCGAAGCTGCATAAACACGGTATTACGCAGGCCAGCAGCTCTGTCAGAATGATGATGATACATAACTCTTCCAAATGACTTACAGCTTCTAGAGGACTTGTCATACAAGCGAAGAGGAGGGAGAATATTTTACTGGGTGCATACGATATGTGGGGTTCTATGCTAAGCGTTTCATTCAAACACCATTGTCTAGAAGATACTTGCATCCACATTTTTCAGTTGAGAAAACTAAGGTTCAGAGAGGTTCGGCAATCTGTTCAAACCACACAGCTGATAAATGGTAAATTCTGGGCTAGAACCTATGTCTTTGTAATCTAAACACAGAATGCTACAGGAAGATAAAATTAGAAAGGAGTGACAAATATATAGGATATTGAAGTCCAGCTAAGAAATTTAGACTTCAGTATTTATTTTATAGGTGAAAGAAAATTATTCAAGGTCATGAGCAAGGAAATGTCATGAGTCTTTGTTGTTCTCTCAATCCAACTTGGGGTACCTTTCCTTTTAGTTATTCTGCTCATCACTATCTGCATTCCCTCCATTCATTTGTACTCTTCCATCCCATGAGGAAGATTCTCATATTAACTCCATCTAATAGATGAGAACATGAAGGCTTAGAGAGGTAAAGGCAATTGCCCAAGGCCAGAGCCAGGCAGAGATAGGATTAAAACTCAGGTGTCTCTGGACTCACTTTTTTTTTTTAAGATTTTATTTATTCATTTGAGAGAGAGAGACAGAGATAGAGACAGCGATAGCGACAGCCAGCACAAGCCAGCAGAGCCAGCATGAGAGGGAGAGGGAAGAGAGGGAGGAGAGGGTAGAAGGGGTGGAGGGGAAGGAGGGGGAGAAGCAGATTCCCCTGCTGAGCAGGGAGCCCAAAGCCCCTGCAGGTCTCAATCTCAGGACCCTGGGATCATGACCTGAGCCAAAGGCAGAGGCTTAACTGACTGAGCCATGGCACCCCTTCTGGGCTCGCTCTTAATTGCAGTACATAGCTCCATGTATCCACGTACATAAATATGTATGGTAATAAGTATTTGAATACGTAAGGTCATATAAAATTTCAGCTTCCTGTAAACCCCACTGTTAAAAAGATTTCCAAACACTATACATTGCAGGTGGAGAATATGCAAAACGCCGTAATGAGCTATAAACATGAGGAAAACAGCAAAAACTAAGGAATACAGATAACCTCTGCAATAACCAAGCTGAAGTCATGGGATGCTGGAGGTTATCAGGCTCTCTCACAAATATCTTGAAAGGAGTGTCTCCATGTGGTTGCTGACTAGTCATCATTTTTCTAAGCTAATATCACTGCTGTGTGGAATGTCATAAAGTTTAGGAACAAAGAAAATAATTCTAGAATCCTCTACCGGGAAAAAAAAATGTACACTCAAGGAGAAGTGGATTTTTTTTCCACTTGTTTTTGCTTTATCATGGCACATTAACTTGATGAAAATTTCCCTTGTAAATATGAGGAATTGTTTTGACCCTCTGTACTTGTATGTTTATTTTGATGGTTCTAAATTTAGCGAAGCATTATTGTCATCATTGATCCTAGAGAATTATTCACCTGTTAGTGAGTCAATAGCTGCATGGGTTTATGGTATCATGAGGGATATTGACTGTCAAGTTTATTTACAGTAATTGATGGTTTTTTAATTGTTCTCTGTTCCTGTTCCTAAAATAACTAAGCAGTGATGATCACTTCAGTGGATAAAGAAAAGACTCATAAGTCAGAGAGGAAAGAGCTTCAGGTCGTGTGTACTCAAGGAGAAACAGGACATGCCTAGCGAGCCCCTGGAATTATCCAAACCCCGGCAAAAGCCCAAGCAGCCCTCAGGAGCCAATCAGACTGCTCCGTCCCATGAGCTGTCCCTGCCTTTCCTGTGTGAAGTGGTTTCCCCCTCCTCTATGTCTCCATCCTGACTTTGCCTCTACCGCCTTTCACGACAGATGAACTTTTTACCTTACCTCATTGTCTGACACAGCCAGTCGTTCAATAAGTATGTCCGATTACCTAATTCATGCATGAGGCTGCTTCTGCTGGTACGCCGTGAGCTCCTTGAGTATAGGGACAGTGTGTGTTTACGGACTTTGCATTCCCAGAGCCTTGCTTTTGCCTGGACCTTCCCATGTGTTCAGAAGAAATTTGCCAAGAGGCAGTATAGGCAATGGTAAGACTTTGAGTCAGCCTCTGTTCAAATCCTGGCTCTGCTGTTGACTTGCCCTATAACCTTGGGCAAATTTCTAATTTCTCCATGCCTCACTTTCCTCATCTGTAAAATGGGATAGCAGAGAACTTACAAGTAGTTGTGAGAACTAAAGGAGTTTCTACATGTAAAGTGCTTTAAACAGAGGACTATTAAGACTATTAGTCATGGTAATTAGCAGTAGCTGCAGTAACAAGCAAGCCTCCATCTCTTTGGCCCAATAAAACAGAAGATAATTTCTCCAGTGCAGATGGTATATGCCAGCTGGCTGTTCTCCAGGTAATAATTCTGTGCTCTAAACCCTCCTATCATGTAATGCCATGATCTTTAACTCATGGTATCCAAGATCCCACGGAAGGGGAAAAAAGAGGATAATTATAACTGGAATGGTTTCTTGAGGGCTAGACCTTGTGATGACATGTGTCACTCTCCCCAGAACAAGTCTGAAGGTCCTACCTAGATGTCGATGGACTGGCCAACAAAGCCTTCATTATGTGCACTGGCATGGAGTGAACCAGGTTAGTGAAGGCATAGCATTCTCTCTGCCACTGGAAAGAGTTCAGTAGATGCTAGACATTATTTAAAAAAGCCAAAACCCTAAAATCATACAAATAGATGTATATAGCTAGGGAGTTTCGTTTCAATTGGTTAAGGACCACTGTTGCCATTTTAAATTCAGTTGTTTTCTGCGTCTCTCCCTGTACGATCCTGACACCAGTCTGCTGTACTTGATGCTATCAGCTCATCTGGGACCTTTAAGCCAGGGGTCACAAAGTCCTACTGAGGCAAGGCAAGTGCCATAAATGAACGGCACAGCAGAGGCGGGGGAGGACCACAGGGCCCCGGGGAGAAGCCCCTGGTCCGCCAGTCATTTGGACAGCGGTTAGCAAGAACACCACCGAGCTTCCCCTGTCCTCCAATTTCTCAAGAAAAGCCAGAATCAGGATTTTAATGTGAAATCTCTCAATTTTAAAATGTTGGCAACTACATTCGATGTTTTTAAAACATTGGGTGGGCAAAATACAGTTTGCCAGCGAAAGAACAGCCCTTTCTAAGAAAAGTGAAGGTAATAGGTGAAGCATATTACTTTAAAGTAATCTGTTAGGATGATATGTTGATGACAGTTAAGGCAGATGGAAAGATGCTCAAGAAAGTAGTGTGAGAACAAGACCAAGAGATGCATAAAGAAAGTAGTCAAAGGGTAGAAGCTGTTTTTGTTTTTGTTTTTGCATGGAAGCTGGGGTTTTTTTATTATGATGATGATGTTATGTTAGTCACCATACAGTGCTTCATTAGATTTTGATGTAATTTTCCATGATTCATTGTTTGCGCAGAACATCCAGTGCTCTTCACAACACGTGCCCTCCTTAATACCCATCACCGGGCTAACCCATCCCCCAACGCCTTCCCCTCTGAAACCCTCAATATGTTTCCCGGAGTCCATAGTCTTTCATGTTTTGTCTCCCCCTCTGATTCCCCCCTTCATTTTCCCCTTTCTTTTCCTAATGTCCTCCATGCTATTCCTTATATCACATATAAGTGAAACCATATGATAATTGTCTTTCTCTGCTTGACTTATTTCACTTCTCATAATCCCCTCCAGTTCCATCCATGTCGATGCAAATGGTGGGCATTCATCCTTTCCAATGGTTGAGTAATATTCCATTGTGTATATGGACCACATCTTCTTCTTTTTTTTTATGTTATGTTAGTCACCATACAGTACATGCTTGGTTTTTGGTGTAGTGTTCTATGATTCATTATTTGCGTATAACACCCAGTGCTCCATGCAATACATGCCCTCCTTAATAAGCATCGCCGGCCTATCCCAATCCCCCACCCCCTTGCCTCTGAAGCCCTCAGTTTGTTTCCCAGAGTCCATAGTGTCTCATGGTTCATTCCCCCTTCTGTTTACTCCCCCTTCATTCTTCCCTTCCTTCTCCTACCAATCTCCCTGCTATTTCTTATGTTCCACAAATGAGTGAAACCATATGATAATTGTCTTTCTCTGCTTGACTTATTTCACTTTGCATAATCTCCTCCAGTCCCATTCATGTTGATGCAAATGGTTGGGTAATCGTTCTTTCTGATGGCTGAGTAATATTCCATTGTATATATGGACCACATCTTCTTTATCCATTTGTCTGTAGAAGGGCATCTCAAAGCTGGTTTTAAGTGACTACTCCCTCACCAGCCCAGAGTATGGGCCTCATTCTGCAAATCCTGAGTGTGTTCTCCCTAATATTAGGATATGGCCTCTTTGATAGGATGGTGGGTAAGTGTATGGACTCTGGAACCAGTCTACCTAGATTTAAAGCCCAATGTTACAACTTAACAGGCTGTTAACCCAGTTCCCCCATTTCTAAACTGAGGATACTATCGGTATCCATCTCAAGGCTTATTTAGCGGTTTCCATGAGCTAATAAGTATAATATACTTAGAACATATCTCATATGTAGTAAGTGTTCAGTAAGTGCTAGCCATTACTTTTCTTATCATTATTACTTTGGGTATGTGGGCTGAATTTGATCTGTGTGTCCCTCAGTTTGCAATTTCTGCTTATTAAACCATGGCAACTGAGATTCAAATCACAAAGCACTTCACATGTGATAAAACCAAGCATTACAGCATAGCCCCTGCTTCCTGGGAAATGTCTAGCATCTCTTGCTTTGCCTTGCCTTACCTTTGCTCTTTGCTTCCTACTCCATTTCTGCTTCTACCTGGCTCTTGACCTCTGTGGTTATATCACCAATTTTCAACTCTGTTCTTGCTTTTTGCATTGACAATGTTATTTTTCTTGGTTTGAACTTAATTTCCCCTAGATAAGGCTTACCACTCACCGTGACTTCTCATTCCCTTTGTCTACTACTATTCTTTATTGGCCTGGCCAGCTAAAACTCCCAGAAGAAACAAAGCTTAGAGAAGTTAAGCAATTTGACCAACCAGGATCAGAACCAGGTCCTAGGATTACAGTCAGGGATCCCCAAATTTCAGCCATTCTGCACCCAATCTTTATTTTGCTGAAGCAGAAATTTGAGTCTCAGGTGATTTTGAAGTTAGCTTATGAAAACAAACCACTTAACTAGGAAGTCAGCCTAATCCCAGGATTATATCTCAACAGGTCTTTGCTGTTCTCAGCTCATTTTTGAAGTGTGCAAAATTCTCATGAGGTAATAGAACCTTTTCTCTTTATGACAAATGGCCATACAGTGAAGGATCTAATTTTAGTGAAAGCAAAAAACGCAGGTAGTTAGCTATAAGCAATAAAAATTAGTGCATCTCAACAAAATTAAGAGGACATTTATAAAACTCTGAAGATTTCGTTCAACAATGAATGACCATCAATGGTCTACACACAGATCTCAGGTTCTACGCACAGTCACGAAATGATGGCTGGCCAGCTAAATCTGATGATTTGGGAGAGGAGGGAACATATTGTTAAAAGCATTTGTATGCTCATAAATACAACGTGGGTTCTCCAGTTGGCCTGAGCTATCAGCTCTCTTTTCTGGAGTTGGGGCTCTCTGGCCTGTTATATAGAATAAATGAGTATGAAGACTTAAGTTTCTATACATAACATTTTTTATTCCTTCTTAGAAATGCTTATTAATTTTGCTACCTTATGGTTTAAACAGCACATAATAGCCCCTTGAAATATTCCAACAAAATGCCTCTTTTCCACAAATCTATAAACTCATTTTAAAAAGTCATGACCCTGAAAGAATGTTCTCTGAGAATCAATGAAATATCTTGTCAGTTCAGATCTAGGCTTACTGCATATGTTTACCCAGCAGATGCCAGACAGTGGTAAGAACTTTCACACACATTTCATTTATTCTTCACAACAATCCAATGTGCTTTAATAATACCATTCCCATTTTACACTCTTGGAAACTTTGGTGCAAAGAGGATTAGTTATTTGCCCAATATCACACCACTGGGAAATGGTAGATTGGGAATTCAGACTTAAATTTACTGCCCTTCATCATTTCATGCTGCCTATCATGGATATGACTCAGCCCTTGGAGATAATTTCCAAAAGGAAAAAAGGAGCCTAGAAAGGCATCCATCCATTAAAAATGATTCCATTGTCCCTCTATGTACCTTGCCCTGACTGTGATGGAGGAGAGCATCAGTTGTTTGAAATATTCAATAACAATTCCTTGGATGGTAGTTCTAATTTTATCTTCTTGTGGACCCTGTTTCTTCAGGCAATGAATAATTTGCATGGCAAGTTTACTTCTGAGCAAGACATTAGAGTTGAAACCAAGGACACTTAGAATAGTTTTATAGGAAAGCTCAGTTTCAGAACTGCATTAAAACTTGCTAAAAATTCTACATTGATGGCTCGCTATTGATTATATACTTAACCTTTTTATAAGTTTTCAAGTGTCTATTAAATCCTACTTCAACACAATAACCATTTATAGTTCTATAATGATAATGGCAAGACAATGACTTTTTAAAGCTCATTTGAAACTGTATTTTTATTCCTAGTAATAACCTTTGCCATTCCTTGGCCATTCTCGCTGCAAGTTTCTAAGAATATTAAAACAATGGGAGAGCCAGGACCCAGGTTTTAATCTCATGTCATCAGACTGTTCCATCCACTATCCTTCTTGGCGCAGTCAACTAATAACCCTTCATCCATTTTCCCTAATAATTTGAGGGTTTTCACACCTATCTCACTGTCACTTTCTCCAGCACTAATTTATCACAGTTCTTGCTGAGTTCTGTAGATCAGAGCCTTGCCACGTAGTAAATATTTTAGGCTTTGTGGACCAAGACACAAAAACAAGAATATTATGTAGGTACTTATATAACAAAGCAGAAAACTCCTGCCCCATTCCACCCACCCTATTTACCTAAGTCTGTCATCATCGTCAGTTTCGCCCTCTGCGCCAGTGGCCCAGATCTCAGAACACTCCTTCCTCCTGGAAAGCCCAGGCATTTCAGTTTGGGCAGCTGGCCAGAGGTGATTCTACCACTAGGTACCCTGCATTTGCCAAGCATGAGTCTTGAGCAGCAGTGAAGTATGACCACCAAGCTGGATGGATTGGCACTGGGAGAGGAGGTAGGCACAGAGCAGGAAAGCACCAGTTCATCTCCATGGCTCACAATACTAGCCAGATCCAGCTGTGCTAGGGGCCATACGAAACCGTGCAGTGGGCCAGAATGGGCCAGATTGGGCCATGGTTTGCTGACCCTTGATGTAGATTATCATCCCAATACATTGGTCCTCAATCTCTGGACCTCTTTTCTTCTGATGATCTTGTCCTCACTCCACCTTTGACATTCATTCCCATGGTAATGTCTTCTCATCACCAAAAATTGCAACCACTCCCCAGAAATTCAATTTTAAGTTCCCCCTCTGTTATACCACCTATCTTTCAGTGCATTCCCTCTACCCTCCAACTGCAACAATCCTTCAACCCATCAGCTTGGACAATCCAAAGGTCCTTACTTTCTTTTCACTGTATTTTAGTGTCTTCAGGTTTTTCCAGTCTGGCTTTCCCCTTTCACACAGCTCTAACTCTCTTGCCATGTTCTGACTTCATCATCACACCTGGCACAACCCCAGCCCTGCCTGAGTACCATTCTCTGCATGCTCCATACCGCACATACACACACAGCTGAACAGAGCTAAAGAGAAACACAATCATACTGGCTGATTTCACTTTAAATTCATAACCTCTCCCCCCAAGTGGCCTTAGGGCTGTCTGGCAGCCCCATGTTCTTTCACTCTCCTCGGTTACTATTACGTGCCTCCTTCCCTTTCCTCCAAGTTCTAATATCTGCTCATTCTCAGTTGATAAACATGCTTCCTACTTTACTGAAAAAAAAATCAGAAGATATAATTCCCACAAGCTCACACCACTACAACTATCCACCCACTCACATATGTGCTCAGAAAATTTCTTTTGTCTCCTGAGTATGCTCTGCCCATGTTTCTCTCTAAGGCCAGACCATCCACTTGTGCATGAAATCCTGTCTACTTTACCTACTCAAAAACATCACTCCAGAAATTAGTTTCTCTGCTGCATCATCAACTTTTTCTCTTTACTGAGTCATTCTTGCAAATGTACAAGAATGCTGTCATTTTTCTTGGTTTCAGAAAGACCTCTTAACTCCACAAGTCCTAAAGCTACTTCCCCACTTCTCTGTCCATATTGATTTGTATCAATGCTTATTGGTAGTTTCTGGCTCCAATTTCCTCTCTTTCTAGTCTGCCTTCAACCCATTCAAATAAGGCTTCACTTCCTGCACTCCACCAAAACTATTCTAGTCCAGGTCATTGGCTTCCAGATTGTTGAAGCCAAAGAGCCCAGTGAATATTACTCACCTTAGTTCCTCATCTTAATTGACCTTCCAGCAGCATTTGGTATAATTGATCATTCTGTCCTACTTGAAACTCTTTCTTCACTTATGTTCCAGCAGACTACACCTTCCCAGCTTCCTCCCACCTCGCTAATGTCTTTCTTACTCTTTATTGGTTCCTCATCTACCCAACCTCTAAACTCATAAGTGTCCAGGAGTCCTTAGACCATTTCTCCACCTGTACTCGCTCTTTTGAAGATCTTATCAGACTTATGACTTTAAATACTATCTTTACACCAACAACATCCAAAGCTATATCTCTACTATAGACCTCTTCCTTGACTTTAGACACATAAAACCAATTTTCTATTCATTCTCTTCTTGGGTTTCTAAAATGTGTCTCACATTTAATACTTGCAGGGGTCTTTCAATTCTAACAATAGTTATCTGGGTACCTTGATAAATTCTATTGCTGAAAAATAGCTAAAAGTCCTGAATTTAAATTTTTCTTAAAAATAATATCAAGGGGCGCCTGGATGGCACAGTGGGTTCAACGTCCCACTCTTGGTTTTGGCTGAGGTCACGATCTCAGGATCCTGAGATCCAGCCCCGCCTCAGGCTCCATGCTCAGCAGAGTCTATTTAGGCCTCTCCCTCTCCCTCTGCCCTCCCCCCCCAATGCTCTCCCATGCTCTCTCTCTTAAATAAATAAGTAAATAAATAAATTGTTTTTAAAAAGTATCAATAATCAGATAACAAACTAAATTCAAAGACTGACATAAGCAGTATTTCTGAAAAATTAACAGAGCACTGAAACTTTATTTAATGTTGAGGTACTTTGCCCAGTAGAATAACTATAAAGTACAATATTAATAGTTGATATAGTGTATGGGAAAGTTAAAAACAAAAACAAAAACCTAGGCCTACCCAAGATGAAAAATTAAAAGGTAATCATTTCTCCATAAAACTGAAACCCCAAAAGACTACATCATCACTTTATAGATGATATATCACCATATATATTAATATATGGATTATATATAGTAGTGTAAATACTCTAACTTTGTTCTTGGCTGTCCTAGGTTCTCTGCATTTCATATAAAGTTTAGGATCCACTTGTCAGTTTCTACCCCCCAAAATAACTAACCTGCTAGATTTTAATTGGGATTCCATTGAATCTATAGGACAACTTGAGGACAGTTGCCTCTTAGAAATATTGTTATCCATAAACATAGTATAATTCTGCATCTATTTAAACATCTTTAATGTTTCTCAGCTATGTGCTTAATTTTCAAGTTTTCAGTGTAGAAGTTTTAAATCTCTTTTGGTAAATGTATTCTTAAGTATTAGATACTTTCAAAATTTAATGTAAATGATAATTTTTAGATTATTTTAATTTTGTATTGCTCTAATATAAAAATGTAATTGATTTTTGTATATTGATCTTTTATCCAGTAATCTTGCTAAATTCACTAGTTCTTGTAATTTGTTTGAACATTCCTTTGGATTTTCTGATCACATTTGCTCTTAACTTTAGTAATCCTACTAATTTGGCATTAGTCCTATGAAGAGTTCATCTGTACTCCAGTTTTTACTCTTGGTTTGCTGGGGAGAAATGAGAGTAATGTGAGATAACAATGTAGTTGAAGAGCAACACAACAGACAAAAGATTATTCTAGGTGAGGTCACTTTTTCCACTTTTTCTCATTTCTCATTTAGAATCCACTTCGAGGTTTGAAATCTTCTGGCATATTTAAAAAGTAGAATTTCCCAATACCAACTCTGGAAATTATTCTGAAAATCTCCTTCATCTATCTTTTCCCTCTACTGTCTATTATGCTTGCATTCTGAGGACTAGCAGATTAAACCACATCTTCTATCAAACTTCTCTTTCTTTCACAAAATCAGGAATTACCTAGATGGCAATGAGGATATGTTAAAAGACAAAAGTTATAAGATGATTTTCAGGTCTCCCTGAAGAAAAACATAGAGAAGTGAAAAAAAGTCCAAGCTTTGGCATCCCAAGACTAAGGATCAAATCTTGTCTCTTCCACTCACTAGATGAGTGACCTGGACTAGAATGCCTTTGTAAATTTCATTTTCTGCATCTCATAATGGAGATATTAGTTGCCTCCTCTCAGGGATGCTGTGAAAGTTCAATAAGACAACACATATAAAGCACCTAGCCCAGGGTTTTGTATGCCAGAGACATTCAGTAAGTACTAGTTCTATTGCCAGCCCTATTGTTTTGAGATATATCACACTTAACCTTTTCCAAGAAAACTTGAAATGTGAGTCATTGGAAGTTCATTTGAGATCTTATTAAGTATATTTCATTTTTTGCTATTTTTAAACTGTAACCACACCTCAAAATGTTATTAATTTCAGGAGAATTTAAAATTTGAATAATTTGCTATCACCTCAAAGAAAAGTGGTGATAGCAGCCGCTATAAATTCACATCATTCCGCTTCTGTTAGATCCGGGTACTTTACTGCACCCTAAATAGCTCCTTCCTATTCCTTGTAGCAGTTCTTTCAGACTGTCTCCATTCTTCTCAAGGCCTTAAAAACATCCCAGTCACATAACTCTCAGCAGATCTGAAAAAATAAAATCTATCAGCCATGAAATTCATGTAGAACTCCTCCATCCCCACTTCATTATATCTGTGGCTCTTTACTTTTTCTGGCTTATTTTTCCTTCTCATTGCAAGAATATTTCCCTCCTTCTTTCTAAGAAAATCCCTTCAATTGTATTCTTTACCTTCTCTTCTTTATCTCCCCACAAACTTACTCAATCATTTATTTCTTCCGTATTTCACACTCGATTTCTTCATCTGAACAGGCTCTTCCCCCCTGTCTTGCAAACAGACTGAGATTTTGGCCTTTGCCTAATTTCCCATTCTACATTAGCTCTTTGGTATTCTTTCATACTCTGGCCACTCTCTTCTTCTGGTAACTCTCAAATTCTCAGCTCTGGCTATGACTTCATTCATGAGCTCAAGATCAGTATTTCCTACTACTGCCCACTTGACATTTTTACCCAGCTATTCCACCCTAATTCAAATTCAAATAGGCCAAAATGGAATGTTATATTCTTCCATCCATTCACCCTCATTTGGGCTTGAGTCTAAGGAATACGAGGCCCTTTGTGCTGGGCTAGTGGACAAGGGAGGAATTGGAACTGGGAGTCCTAGAACTATTGAAGTAAACTCAACTATCAGGCCCATCCAAATGTGAAAGGAGAAACAGCACTGGAATGGCATAGACAAGAAAAACTAATATAGTGGGAACAGGAGTCAACAGGCTAGAACAATGTGGGAGTTAGGCAGGTGGGAATGTGTTGCTCCTGAGTCATCCTCCTGGTTGGAAATGCAGTTCCCGTCAATGGTTGAGGGTAAAAGGGAAGAGTTCAAAGTAATAAAAAGCTGGCAAAATGTTATAGACTTTCAGTGCCCAGTTCAACAAAAAGGTTGGAGCTTAGGGTAATTTTCCTTGGTCCAATGATAGAATTGGGTGCAAGGTAAAAAGTAAGACTGGTCCAGCAATTCTACTTCTGGGGATATATATCTGAAGGAAATAAAAACACTATCTCAAAGAAATAGCTTTATCTCCATTGCAGCAGTATTCACAATAGCCAAGAAATAGAAATAACCTTACTGTCTGATGATAGATGAATGGATATGTGGTATATGTGGATATACAATGGAATAATATCCAGCCATTAAAAAGAAGGAAATACTGACATTTGCAACAACACAGATGACTCTTGAAGGTATTATGCTTAGTGAAATAAGTCAGACAGACAGAAAGAAAAATACTGCATGGGCTCACTTATATGTGGAATCTAAAAAATCTAATAGAAACAGAGAGTTGAATGGTGGTTACCAGGCCCTGGGGTGTCAGAGAAAATGAGATGTTGATCAAAGAGTACAAACTTCTAGTTACAGGATATATAAGTTCTGGGGTTCTAATGCACAGCATGGTGACTATAGTTAACAATATTGTGTTGTATATTTGAAATTTGCTAAGAGAATAGATCTTAAATATTTTCACCACAAAAAAAAAAATAAAGTAACTATATGAGGTGATGAACGTGTCAACTAACCTCACTGTGGTGATCATTTCACAACACACACGTATCAAGTCATCATGCTGTACACTTTAACCTTACAAAATGTTTTCCGTCAATTATACCTTGATAAACCTGGGGGGAAGGGGAAAGGAAGGTTGGGCTTGAATCATAAAGGGAAAAAATACAATAGCTATGGATGAAATTTCCTTGGATGCCAGCCTTATGAAGTCCAGACTAATTGAGCCAAATGTATTCTCTCAACAGATCTTTCTTGAGCACTTACTGTATGCAGAGAATTATAAGCTAGGGTCTGGGAATGTAATTGTGAATAAAAAGAAATTGACTACACACAGTCCTTTCCCTCATAGACAGTCTGGAGAAAGTTATAAAATAATGAAGAGCTAATTACAATATGGAGGTGGGGGTAAGATGCCAAGCTGGGGAGTGTAGTTCATTGAGGAGCCCCTAACCGAGAGTTACAGAATCAGTAAACAAGTGGTGAACATGTGTCAGGTTAGCTGCTAGCCCAGTGTCTTTGATCCCTTTTTGAATCCTCGGGAAATTTTCAGCCTTATGTATCCCTCTTCCCTAAGATGGGACCCAGAAAACCTGCTACCCCAGCCTCTTTTATAACGAAGGCACAGGTGTGTTCCCTGGGCTACACTGATCAGACTCATCTCTGAGAGGTTGTGATTTAGATCTGAGAAAGGTGAATACAAAGTCCCCCCCCCCCAAAGAACCATTTGGCCTTCAAGGCACCTAAGCCTTAGCAGGTACACCGGCTGGAAAATCAGATTCCTGAATCAAGTTTAGCATCGCTGCTGGCAGCAGCTGCAGACCCAGTCAAGTCAGGTTCCAAAGTCAAGCCAACGCTCCAAAATGTTACGAGCCACGTAATAATCTTTTCTACTTAAAGGCAGATTTGGTTTCTACCACTTGCAACTAAAAACAAAACAAACAAACAAAAACCTAACCCTGACAAATATACAAGGCTTCCCAGGGGAAGGGATATCTAAACTGAATGTGAAAGACGATGAGGCTGCCTTGTGATATATATTATGAAAGTTGTTAAAATAGTAAATCTGAAGAGTTCTCATTTATAAGAAGCTTTTTTTTTCTTTTTTTAAAATCATATCTTACAAGACGATGGTGGAGGTTAACTAACCTTATCGTGGTAATCATTTTGGAATATAGGTAAGTCAGAACATTGTGCTGTACGCCTGAAACTCATTCAGTGCTGTCTATCAATCATATCTCAAGAAAACTGGGAAGCAAGAGGAATGAGGGTTAGCTAGGGAGTGAGGAGGAAGGGTGTTTGCAGCTGAAGGAATAAAGCCCAGGGAAGAGAGAAAGAGAATATGGGATTTTTAAGGGACTGAAGAAGTTCGGTGTCATGGGAGATGGTGAGTCGTGAGAAATAAGACTGAACCGGTTAGCAGGGGTCCAGCCATGGAGGATCTCACATACCAGGTGAAGAAGCCCTTTAGCAAAACTGACTCAGCAGATGAGCAGGAAATGGGGTTATGGTTGTAGACCTCAACAGCAAGCACTAAGTGGCTGGGACCGACTTCACCATCCTCCTAGTCCTGTTCATTGCCTCCAGGAATGATGTTTTCCCCAAAGCTCCTTGGCCAAGGCTGAGTCTTATTACCTTCATCTCCAAAGAAGACATTGCAAAAAAGAGAAAATCCAGAGCAAGGTATCTATCACAAAATCTTTTCCAACATAGAGCAGAAAACCACCTATGAGAATTTCAGCCAGCAAGGTGTCCAGCAGATGGACTTTCAACCCAGCATAAAAGTATTAAGAAAAACTTTGAATCATGTCATTTCCTCAATATCTGTTTCAGTGGTTTTGCCTGGGGAACCATATTCATTTTTCGTCTACCACACCTGCAGACCCACTGTCTATTCCCAACACAGTGAGCCTGAACAGCACCAACCACAAGTGTCTATTTGTGACTTGAATACTAAACACTGTCACAAATGCAGCCCCACTAACCTCAATGGTACTTGAGGACTTTAGATCAGTGTGTTCTCAGGATATTAATAGATATTCTTACAAAACGGTTCTAAGATCAAATAATATTGAGAAACACTTATTGAAGCAGAGTTTATATGCTGAGAGAATGTTTAATGTACACCAAACCCCCCAAGACAGAGCAAGGACATGCAGCATGTTCCAAATTCATTTGATTCTTACCTTGCCTGGGTCAGGATAGGTGACCCACAGAACCCATCCTTATGTCATTCTTTCTCTTTAATATGAGCTGTAAGTCATGTAATGCTGAGTCTCAGAGCAGTTCTTACCTGAAGAGAAAAAAACTAACCAAAAAACATAACTCAGGTCATAGCACTTAACCTGTAGCTTCCTACCTCACTCCAATGTTGTTTTCCTTTTTATGAGAAAGACCTAACTCCACCTATCTAATATTTTCCTTTTCCCTGAGGTTTTTTATTTCCTTTGTTTTTATTAGTTACTTTTTCCCTGTGGTGTTGCTCTCCCTCTGTCTTGGGGAAAAAGTTCCTTCATTAAGTTCCCCTAGAAAATCTACACTTCGCAGCATCCAATCAGATTTTCACATTCTAATTTGGGTCGCCCACATCTTCCAATTAAGATACACACCCTCAAATATAAATGAAGCCAGGACCTTGAGGGGCCAGGGGAGGTTTCTTAATGAGGTCATCTGTTTTAAAAGGCAGACACTATGAATCAAAACTAAAGCTTGAGGACCAAAGATCAATTATAAATCAACGTGGGGTGGGCAGTAAATCGAGAAATCTCAGACCCTGAATATGCTTCGGATCTGCAGCTTGAATGAAAAAGCTACTTCCTGATTCTGCCTGTCCCAGCATAAGGAAAGGAATCAGATTCCGCTTGTTGCCTGAGATCGTCAGACCCTAAACAGACATAAAGACATTGCAGGGCCTTCCACAATTGCCTACACCAGCAGTTCTCGGACTTTAACTAGCATCACAATCCCCCTAGCACCCAGATTGCTGGGCCCTACCCCAAAAATTTCAGATTCAGTAGCTCAAGCATTTCTATCATGTTCCTAGGTGATATTGACAATGAGGACCACACTTTGAAAATCAGTCCTAGACAGTGGCGCAAAGCCCCTGCTGACAAGCCACTTGCTCTTTTTCTCTTCTCTTTTTTTTAAACAGGTGAGAGGCTTGATAGCAAATGTTAGAGAGCGGACATTGGGGTCAGAGAGATGCTGGCTTCATTCCCAGATATGCCACTCACTATCTGAGCTCCTGAAACCATTTATTTATTCTAGGTACCCCAATTATCCCATGTGCACAATGAGGGGAGAGTAGCCCCCACCACATAAGCTGTTGTGAAGACTGAGAGGACAAAGCTCTCCACAGAGGCTCTGGCTCACAGTAAAGCACTCAATAAATGGTGACCACACGAGTATTGTTTTGTCGATTTTCAAAAAACCCTGGTGATATCCTGCCCCTAACTCCAAGTACTAAGCAAATAGAGTCTGGGTGTTTTAGCATTTATCAAAAACCCCATGGACATCTGAAATCACCAGTCCTGCAGGATGCAAACCAGAATTATTATAGAGCTCATCCCCAAAGACCCGAGGTGGTGGTGGTTGTTTTCAGATTCTTTTTTGACAGAGGAACATATTCTCCAATCTCTTTTGCCTTCAGATGGTTTCCACCCACAGGAGTTGGATTTTGGGGCCTCAGTAAAAAAATTCCAGAAGGGTTTCCTTACCCTTTACTAATTGTAAAACAAGTAATGAGTCCTATATTCCTTGGGTATCTTCAGGTCTCAGTGTAAATACAGATCCTCAGGTTCCCTCTCCCTGGTCTACTCCATTCCCTCAGAGGCTTTGTTAGAAATCCCTGCCGTGTGCCTACACGGAGCCTTGCACCCTTACCTCTTGATATTTTAGACAGTTGTAATCATTTCAAGCATTATTTGTAATCATTTGCTTAAAGTTTGTTTGCTCTCATCTAACACACTTTTCAAGAGAGAATTATGTCTACTAAGTTCCCCACTGTACCCCCTAGAATAGAACCTGGCAGGTAGAAAGCCCATAGTCAATATTTGACCAAATTCCCAAGAAGTGTGAGCAGCAGAGTGAGAAAGGCAACTTATTTTATGCGTGTGTGCCTGTTCTAATCAGCAAACTTCAGGGGTATATTGGACAAAGAAAAACAAGGTGTAACTCTTCCAACGTGCTTTTGATGATTGGGTATTGGAATTTCCCACTAAACTAAGGACTTTATTAATCCAGTTTGATAGCCCAAATCAAGGACCTTTAATACAGGAATTTCTCTTTTATTTCTTCTTTATTAGAAAGAATTGGGCTTTTGAGTATTATACACATTAGAAAGTCAAATAGTGGAAAGGCCTCTACATAGTACTTGGCAAATTCATTCAACTGAGTTTTGGTTTTTTGTTTTTGGGGGTTTTTTCTGCTGAAAACACTGGCCTTTTTCTTTATTACTTTGCTTGGTATATTCCTTCCAATATGGATATAAATGTAAATGCATTTCTGTGCCTTTGCTTTTCTTTTCTCATTTTAAATTACCTCTCCACTTCACCATAAATTGTATATTTGGAGCTCCATTTGTGGCCAAAATGCAATTGTTTAATTGTGCAATATGTAATTTGTAATATAATTATGTTGGCCAAATTATTTCCTGGGCTGCTCAATTACTGTGATTACATTTGTTAAGTTTACAAGCCACATGCTGTTATTCTCCTTTCCCTCTGGCTGGTAAATAGTTTTATTTTGCTTTTAGTTCTTGGGTTCAGGGCTTCAAGTGGGTGTCATAAGGGGGAGTGAAATTTGATATCTTGTTTTCTACCATTACAGCCCCACTTCTGTTAATGAAGATGGAAGCTGAAGCTGAAAACCACAAACGACTTTTACTATTATGCATCCACTCAACACTTAGAAGGAGAGATTGATGATAGCACATTTCAAATTCATCTTCCAGAACATTCCATCTCATATGGGGAAAATGGCTAACATTTATTGAGTGTTTTCTAGGCACCAGGCACTAGACTAAGCACTTTAAATACATTTAAATGTTCATCTTTGGAACAAACTTGTGAGGTCAATGCCATGATTCTCACTGTGTCTTAGCCTAGGTTCCCCAAAAAGCAGAACCAATGATGAGGGCTGGTGTGCAGGCAGTTTAATTTGGGAAGCAAACAAGGAAAAGGAGAGAGGATTAGAGAGAGTGAAACAGGGAGTATGAAGCCAACCCAGTGGTGTATTATCTGGATGATTTATTCAGCGGGCAACTGGGGTTCTAACCGGTGAGGGAGGCTCAAAAGAGCTGTGCAGAAAACGTCCTAGAATTATCTGTCTGAGACTCTGTGGAGGGAAATATTTTCTTCCTGGATTCTGTCCCTCTGGGTCGAGTTGTCCTGTAGGGTATTGGCATCCTATCACTTCCAGGGCGCCAATGCCTGAGAGCAGTGAGTCCTGCGGGAGCCCCATGTGACCGCAGCAGAGAAGCTCTGGGGCAAACTGTAAGCTTGGCCTGGGGCAGTCAATGCGTTTGCCTCTAGAGTAAGATGGTAGGCAAGACGGACCGGGGCACCAGAGGTGTTCTATACACACTGTTCTTCTTTCTTCCTTTTTAAATTTTTTAAAAGATTTATTTATTTATTTTTAGAGAAAGAGAGCATGAGCGGAGGGGATGGGCAGAGGGAGAGGGAGAGAGAGAATCCTGAGCAGACTCCCCACTGACACAGGGCTTGATCCCACAACCCTGAGATTGTGACCTGAACCGAAATCAAGAGTCAGAGGCTTAACTGACTGGACCAACCAGGGGCCTCTTTCTTTCTTTCTTTCCTTTCTTTTTTTCTTTCTTCTTTCTTTTTCATACTTCAAAAATCTTTCATTAAAATTTTTATAATTCACCAACACTTTTTTACAGTTTTATTGAGGAATAAGTAATTCACAAAAAGAAACCACTCATATTTAATGTATATAATTTGAGAACTTCGGATACATGCCTGACGCCATGATATCATCACCACAATCAATATAATAAACATATCCATCACCTCGAATGTTCCCTGTGTCCCTTTGCTTTTTTCTTGTTTTTGTCTAAGAACACTTAAGATCTACCCTCTTAACAAATTTTTGAGTGCACATCACCATATTTTTAACTATAGACACCACGCTGCACAGCAGATCTCTGAACTTATTCATCTTGTGTGACTGTAATTTTATACCTATTGAACAACTCCCCATTCCATCCCACATCTTTCTGCTGGCAACCGCCATTCTATTTTCTGCTTCTATCATTTTGACTCTTATAGATACCTCATATAATTAGAATCATGAAGTATTTGTCTTTCTGTAACTGACTTATTTCACTTAGCATATCTTCAATATCCGTTCGTGTTGTTGCAAATGAACCATTCTTACATCCTAGGGATAAATCCCACTTGATCATGGTGTATGATCCTTTTAATATGCTGCTGAATTCAATTTGCATGTATTTTGTTGAGGAGTTTTGCATCTATGCTCATCAGGGAAATTGGTCTATAATTTTCTTTTCCTGTACTGTTTTGGCCTGCCTTTGGTGTCATACTCTTTTCAAATAAGAAAACTGAGGCCTCAGAGAGGTTGCTCAAGGATGTAGATAGAGCTATTATCTGGCCGAGCTCACAGTCTTGTACTCAAGATTTCAGCCTGTATTAGTTTCCTAGGGCTTCTGTAACAAATCATCACAAACCAAGTGGTTTAAAACAACAGAAATTTGTTCTGTCACAGTTCTGAAGTATTGAAGTCTGAAATCAAGGTGCCAGCATGGACATGCTTTCTCTGAAGCCTCCAGGGAAGCATTCTCTCATTGTTAATAGTGACTGCTGTACTCCTTGGCATCCCATGGTTTTTTGGAAGCTTCATTCCAATTTCTGCCTCCATCTTCACATGATCATCGTCCCCTTATGTCTGTGTCCAAATTCCCGTCTTACTATAAAGACACCAGTCTCATTAGATATAGAAACTACCCTAATCCAGTATGACCTCATCTTAAGTTGATGACACATGCTTGGACATTGATTAAATTATTTGGAACTATTTCCAAAGAAGGCCTATTTATAGATTGTAAGTAGACATATCCCTTTAGGGGGATATTATTCAACCCAGTACACAAGCCCAGCTCATCTCCTTTGAAAATGTTCTTTTTAATTTTTTAAAATATTTTTAAAATAGATTTTTCAATAGTTGAACATTGGAAATGTCTGAATACCCATTTCCTAGAGGAGTCATGTGTTTATTGTTCTCTTTTAAAGAAGGTTTTGTGTTTTATCTGCCTCCAAATTTCTCAGATATCTCTCCAAAAAGATGAGAGCTTACCAGCCGATCAGAAATCTTTGTAACAGACCATGTTTTAGTGTTAATCCAGTCCCAGCCAGAGTTCACCTTGAACCCACAGCTGTTGCAAGGGTGGTTGAAGCCACTACTTAGGACAGATGGGCAGGCATTGGAGAAATGCCCAGACCCTTACATTGGATTCATCAATTTGAGCAAATTATTTTTTGTTAGGTTCTGGTAAGTTTGGCTGCTTTAAGAAATTGACAGGAGTTCCACTAGCATTGTTAATCATGTCAGATTTGATCATGTTGAGTCTGACCAAGTTTCTATCCTGGTTGAATGAAATAGATCAGTATTAAAGATATTTTATGCAGCTATGATTATATATTGTCTCTTGGCCCTTGCATACTTATATTTAATATACTCCTGTTGAGATAGTACGGACAATACCTCTGTTGAGACATTATTATTCCAATCATATCAGGAAACTGAAACTTCAAAATGACAAGATATGTATACAAGGTCACAGTCAATAAGTGGTAAATCTGAGGATTTAAAACCAGGTTCTTATGGCTCTAGAACCTGCAATGTTCTCCAATATCAAGCTGCTTTTGACCTGATCCACAGCCATCAAATGTCTTCAAGCATGTCATCTAGGGATCACTATTTCTTACTTTTTTTTTTTAAGATTTTATGTATTTATTTGACACAGAGAGAGAACACAAAAGAGAGAGAACACAAGCAGAGGGAGTGGGAGAGGGAGAAGAAAGCTCCCCGCTGAGCAGAGAGCCCAATGAGGGGCTCGATCCCAGGATCCTGGGATCATGACCTGAGCAGAAGGCAGATGCTTAACAAATGAGCCACCCAGGCACCCTATTTCTTACTTTCAATACATTTATATAAATATATATAGAAAATTATGAACCAATATAACGCCAGCTTTCAACCATCATTGAGTCTCCCTCTACGTTCCAAACACCTTGTACAAATGAGATTGAAAATAGTTTCCCGGGTGTAATGAAATTTAAAGTCAGGGAGTTTATATATGTGGAATTTAAGAAACAAAACAGAGGAGCATAGAGGAAGGGAGGGAAAAATAAAACAAGACAAAATCAGAGAGGGAGACAAACCATAAGAGACTCTTAACCATAGGAAACAAACAGAGGGTTGCTGGAGGGGAGGTTGGGGGGGGGGTGTAACTGGGTGATGGACCTTAAGGAGCGCACTTGAACTAATGAGCATTGGGTGTTGTATGCGACTGATGAATCACTAAATCCTACCTCTGAAACTAATAATACAGTATATGTTAACTACATTGAATTTAAATTAAAAAAATTTTTAAAGTCAGGGAAATTAAATTACTCACCCAAGTAGATCACAAAGGTGACAAATAGTAGATAAGAATTCAGCTCAACTCTTGGGGCACCTGGGTGGCTCAGTTGGTTAAGTGTCTGCCTTCGCCCCCTGCTTGTGCACATGTTCCATATCTCTCTCTCTCGATCTCTGTCAAATAAATTTTAAAAGTATTTTTTAAAAAAAGAATTCAACTCAATTCTTACTCTAAAACCTGTTCTCTCAACTACTTCATATATTGCTTCTCAATATTAAAGGTTTAAACAAACAACATAGGAGCTCTAAGTCAGGGTTCAGTTTGAGTAGCGGGATTGGAGAGGACTTTATGCAGAGCTGGCATTGGAGACAAGTCTTAAAGCATGAGGAGACTTATGCTAGCCACTGAAGCGTAAGATGAATCTGAATACTTCCTCATTTATCCGTTCAGTCAATATGTATTTTATGGACCATAAGGTCCGTATCAGGCACCATGATGGTGACTGAATGAACATGGTAGTCATGCTCTCGCCCTTGTGCCGCTTAAAGCCCACTGGGAGAGTAGACAAGAGCTGAACAAACACACCAATAACTGAACTCATGGAAAATCCTGGGAGCACTATATAGGACACAAAATCTATTGTGGAAAGAGGACAAGAGGGGAATCTCACTTAATGAGGGTCAGGGAAGTCTTCTCTGGGGAAGTGAAATAAAAACTGACCCCTACATGTGGGGAAGAATCAACCCTCCAGAGCAGCAGAAAGATGATTCCAATCAGAGGAATCTGCAGAGCTCTGAGGTGAAGAAAGAAATTCAGTGTGAAGGATCCTGACATGTGATGGGGAAAGAAACCTGACAGGAGCTGGGGGACGATTGGGAGCTTGACCTCACAAGGCCTCTTAGGCCTTGCTCGGGAATTTCAATTTCATTCAAAGGACAGTAGGAAGCCATTAAAATGTTTCGCCAGAGGAGAGAAATTCTCCAATTTATGTTGCTATGTCTAGCTGGCCACTCTGTGGAGAACAGATACGGGAAGACCAATTAAGAAGCTACAGCTGTAACCCAAGCAAGAGCTACTGGTGGGTGGTCACGGTGGTGGCTGTGGAAATGGCAAGGAGAGAGAGATAACATGAAGATAGAGTCGAGAGCTTCTGCTGACAGAGTGGATAAGGCAGGAGGAGACAAAGAAAAGGGAACACAATCAAGGATGACTCCAGCTTTCTGGCTTATACAACTGAGCACGTATGGGGGTGGAGGGTTGCTATTTACTTAGATGGGGAAGACTGCAATGGGGATGGGGTGGAGAGAGGTGTGTGGCAAATGCTGAGGGGTGAGGAGAATGAGGAGATCTGCTATACCTGATGAACAATTTATCTGGTTGTAAAATGACATGCTACCCAGAAGCCGGAAGCCAATGAATTTTACTGAATGAAAACAGGTCATAACAGTGTTTGTCAAACCAGAAAAATAGCTGAGAGATTCATATCTTGCACTAACTTCCCATTCCACTTCCAAGTCCGCCTCACCCATGTCAGTCGTCCATTTGGCATGGTTTCCTTGAGTGTCCACCAAGGATGTTGCTGGAATCAATTCTGCAGATAAAATGTAAAGCAAATAATAACAATGCAATGAATTTAAATCCTGTGTGGTAGATGAACATGTTTGACAGTCAAGAGGGAAAACCAGAAGAAGCAGGAATACCTTCCAAAGGGAGACGAGAATAATGAAAGAAAGCTTTCTACAGGCAGTGGCCTATGTACTGGCCTTGAATACAAGTCAGAACTGACCACAGTGAGAGAACGGATCAGCGTTCCAGGCAAAGGGAAGATAAGGACAAAAGATGGAGACACAGCAGTGCCTGGCATATTTAGAGAACAGCGCATGTGGTTCTAAGAGCTAAGAGAGGGAGGGATTTGGGGTGAAAAAGGTAATGTGTTCAGGGTGAGGTTGTAAGAAACTATTGAGCGCCATACTAGTCAAACTACCTGTAACTAACACACGTAGCAGCGCACATGCGTACACACACATACATCCTATCGTTCTCTCTCTCTCTCTGTCTCTCTGTCTCTCCTACACACACACACACACACACACACACACACACACACACACAGAGTCCTGTAATGCTGTTTCTCTTTTTAATGCTGCAAATTCCTCCAAATCTGTACCTGGAGACAAGAAAAGTAAGGGAAAGAAAGGTTATGCGGGTAGATTGTTCCTGAATGCAGCTAAAGATAGTTCTGAACAGGTGGGTCTCAGTGACAGCAGCTTTTGCAATTCAGAGCATAATTTCTTTCCCATTTTCATCAAAGCCACACAGCCAACATTCTTTACCCCTTCCAATCATCCTAACATCATTGCCAGATTCATCTTCTGGGGAAAATCAAGTGTATATCACATCATTCCCCTGTTACGAATCTTCCCCTAGTTTTCTAGGAGCTCCTGCTGTTCTCAATAACTACAGAGCTCACCGAGGGTAAATTGCTATAAGGGGGGAAATCCCTCTTAAAATTTTAAGAGACAATAGAAATATACAAGGAAGGGAAGGGAGTGAATATGTTCACCTGGGTATGACTCACACGGCACTCATAGATAAGAACACGTTTGATAGTTTCTATCCTAGTGCGTCGGGATGTCGTCTTGGAAGAGAATTGTCTATCAATACTATCATTTAATATGTTTGTTCTCTGGGAAGATGGTATGTGGGAGGCAGCCTGAAACAGGTGGTTGTACTATATTTATACCTTTCTGCTGTAGTTCCTTCATAATCAAAAGTGACACTACCGGTGATAACTGCTATCTTCTGGTGCAGGTGTGAGTGAAAAGACAGATTTGAAGCCAGCAGTCCTCATGCATAGCACCTGTCCATAAAAATGAAACTGTGAGCTGTGGCTCTTACAGCAACACTGTCCAGGAGAACTTTCTGCAACGACCGAAATGTGCTGTATCGGCGCTGACCCCTGGATAACCGTGAGCCACATGTAGCAATCGAACACTTGAATTGCGACTAGTGCAACTGAGGAACTGACTTGTGTATTTCATTTAATTTTAACAAAGTTAAATTTGAACAGCACACTTCCGGACCTACGAACGTCCCCTTTTCTAATCCTGGCTCTCCTCTTCGCGTGGGTGGTTTGGTGGGAGGTTGTATTTGTTTCCTGAGACTGCTCTCACAAATTCCCACAAACCGGGCAGCGTAAAACAACAAAAATTTATTCTCCTACTGTTAGAGAGGCCAGAAGTCCAAAATCAAGTTGTCAGGATTGTTTCCTTCTGGAGACTCGGGGAGAAAATCTGTTCCAGGCCTGTCTCCTAGCTTCTGGTGGCTGGCAGGGGTCCTGAATGTTCCTTGGCTTGTAGCTGCATCCCGCCAGTCTCTGCTTCTGCTTTCACATCACCGCCTTCTCTGTGCCTCCAGTCCCCCTCTCTTTTCTCTTCTAAGGGCACTGGTGTTGAATTTAGGGTCCATCCTAAATCCACAACGATTTCAGCTCAAGGTCTTTAATTATGTGTGCAAAGACTATTTCCAAATAAGGTCCCATTCACAGAAACCAGGGGTTAGAACTTAGACATGACTCTTTGGGCGGTCACAATCCAACCCACGACAGTAGTATTCCAGCACCTTCTTCTGCAGGCAGGCCGTCCCACAGTGTGCTTTCACTGGGGCACAAATTACCTTCCCAAACAGCAGTTTGCATGCTTACTTTCATGACACCCAAAGCCACCTACACGCCTCTTTCCCCCAACCCAGCCCCTCCTCCTGTTACAGCTTTCGTACCCTGAGCCATTTGACTCCTTTACATTCGGCCAGTTACTAACATTTTCAGGTGCTTTCCAATATTAAGGGTGATTCCTTCCTTGGAGCCAGACCAACCTTTGTTCTTTAAAAAGCAGCAGAACAGAAGTCTCAGGACACCATGAGAGCCTTCCTTCAAAGGATTTCTCTACGGCCCTTTTGGGTTTTTTACTTAAAAAATATTAATACACAGCTTTGTTTCAGCCATCTCCAGATGACATTTCTTCTTTTCTCAGGTGTATGAGGACATATGAATACTTCCTGCCACTTTTTGAGGGGAAGAGCAGCTACAGAAACTGGGAAACTCTCTGGCTTCAGGGAAGAGCGTGCCCTGACCTCATTCCCACATCCCTTGGGGTAGAATTGATTGGTGGGGGAAGATCCAGCACAACCCCATCATCTCATCTGAGGTGGGTTTCACAGGCCAATTGGCTCTGTTCTTCGTAGCAACTCTATATTTAGCAAGCTGGCACAATTTTTAGACAGAGATTTCTCACAAGAACTTGGCAAACATTCCATGTTTCCTTTGCTGCAATATGTAGAATTGATATTTCTGACAAAATTGCTCACATATCTTCGTGTAACTTGTTTAGTGGTTGTACGTTGTTAATTCTATTTTTTTCCTGAAGGAAAAGGAAAAACTGATTTATGATACGGTATTGGAGGCTGGGGAGGGAAATTTAGCCACAGGACTCCTGGAAAACCAACGCCTGACAAGTCCTCCTTCAGGGGGCCTCTTATGCCCATACCTTCCTCTCTAGCCTGCTACCCATGTTTGAATCATAACCACATTACCTACCAGTAATACGGGAATTGGGATACCCTTCCTAGCCTCCTGCACAGAGGTTCCACCTTTTGATTCATTCTGTACCACCCCATCAACTTCATCTTCTCAAACGCAAAGGCATTTAAATATTAGCATCTGGGTGAGAGGGAGGTCCTTAGTGAAAAATGTTATTTTTTCTGCACTTCACTTTTATACCTGAAATACTTAAGTATTTTTAAATTAAATTGGTGTTACAATGAGTCTCAAATATAATTTTTAGAAACTAAAGCCACTCCCTCACATGTAATTAAAAGATCAAATGAATTTTTAAAAACCTATTTGTTTAAAATAATTTTAAAAAATGTAGTTCCCCCACATTCCAAATTTTTTGCCCCACATTATTTTCCTACTCTAATTTTCCTATTGAAATATTGGATTGTAGGTTTTTTTAATGTCTCATATCAGATTAAGATGACTAGCATGAAACTAAATTTAATACTTAAAACATGTAAATATAATTTAACAACTAGGAAAGAAGAGCTAAGAAAGAAAAAATAAATATACCAACAAAAAGCGGTCCCCTGGTAAAAAAATAATAAACTACGTTGTAGTTAAAAAAAAAAAAAAAGATCCGGTAGTCTCATTTTCTGCTTCCATTACGACTTCGTCTGTCATTTCTACCCTATACAGATCATATTATTCTGTGTTATTATCAAAACAAGCTACCATTTGTTGAGTGTCAATGACTTTATATATATTACTTACTCTTCAAAACCATTCTATGAAATGAGTGTTATTTTTCCCATTTTACAGATAAGAAAACTGAGGCTCAGAAACGTAGAGAGGCTTTTTTCCCCCCAAATCACACAATTGCCAAGTAGCAGGGCAGGGTTCAGAATCCATATTTGTTTGACCTCAAAATCCACATTCTTAACCAAAGCACAGTGCCCGGCACAATCATAATTTTCAAAATCCAGTAGACATTCTTAGGTGCAACTGGGTATAATCACTGTCCTCTCCTGCCTCCTGCTTTGGAAGATCCTCTCTTGAGAATTTTATGAATATTGAATAAACTGTACTCCCTTGAATGTCAATGGCCAAGGTTTTGTTTGCTATTACTCCAAAACAAATTACAGGTATCCCTCCCTTTTCCAAAGTCTGCATTATGCCACTTTGCTTTTACAGAAGACCTACATTAGTTTGGTAAAGTCTTTTTTTTTTTTTTGTAAAAGTGAAAATCCTTTTCAGATTTCTTTCAGTTAGCAAAAACCAGGTACTAATGTAGGTCTTTCATAAAAGTGAAATGGCATAATGTAAACTCAGCTTTGTGCCATTTTGGGGCTTACTAAAGTTTTCAGAGGGATGCTCTACTTTCAGGTAGCAGGGAAAACCTGTGCTCCAAAACCTACCGGCTTCAAACCACCATCTTAATATGCTCCGAAATTCTGTGTCAGAAATTCAGACAGGACACAGAAGGCATGGCTTATCTCTGCTCCATGG
Source organism: Ailuropoda melanoleuca (assembly GCF_002007445.2). Taxonomy (NCBI): domain Eukaryota; kingdom Metazoa; phylum Chordata; class Mammalia; order Carnivora; family Ursidae; genus Ailuropoda; species Ailuropoda melanoleuca. The sequence goes on from NC_048232.1 coordinate 67,694,452, forward strand.
CTTGTCTCTGCTCCAGGATATTTAGGTCTTAGCTGGAAAGACTCAAAAGCTGTGGGAATGACTCTATGGCTGGGGGATAGAATCATCTGAAAGTGCAACTCTATTTGCAGACTGGCTTACTAACGAGGCTGCCCAGTGATGCTCTGTCAGCTGGGGATTTAGCTGGAACTATTGGCCAGATCCCCTACTCATGGTCTCTTCAGCACGGCTGTCTCTGAGTAGTGGAACTTCTTACATGACGACTGGCCTCCCCGAGAATGAACATCTCAAGAGAATCAGGCAGAAGCTGCATGGTCTTCTCTAACCTAGCCTCTGATGTCACAGAGTGTCGCCTTCCACTGCATTCTCTCGGTTAATAGGTAGTCTCCCAGGCCAGCTCAATTCAAAGAGAGAAAACATAGACACCCCCTCTTGATTGAAGGGGTGTCACAGAATTTGCTGGCATGTTTTGAAATCACTGCATCGGTGTTAGCATAATGAAAGGACTATTTCGGTGAGAGCTGAACACCTGTTTCTGGAACTCAAGTATTGGAAAGGACATTTATATAGATGTTGAAGTCACCATGATGATGATCGTATTTGGAGAAAAAGGAAGCCTGTGAACCAGTTGCCAGAGGCACCCGAAGAGGAACGTGAATGAGTTCCTGGGTTGGGGGGTGGTGTAGGGGGAGTGTACATGGCAGTGACATGCAGGGGTAGAGGATGTCTTAGCCAGATGGTAGTTATTATCAGGCATAATCAGGTATAATCACAATCTGTTTCCTCTTGCCTCCTCAAAAGAGGAGGGTTTTTTTCTCATAATAGCAGAGAATTAATGGCCTACCAAGGCAATGGTCTTCTAAGGTAATGGCATCCATACCGCTGATACCCGTGATATTTGGAGAATGGAGAATGACCGTTCCCTCAAAGAGCTGCAACAGACTCAGTGCCCTCTGGGGAGAGCCAGGGTTCCAGTCAGGCAGAGACAATGGAATCCAGGTTCCAGAGGTTCTAATAACATGAGTGAGGAGGAAAGACAGCAGCAGAAGAGTCACTGAAAATAAAATTTCACAATGTTTATGGCTGCAAATAAAAGCAAAACACACATAGAATTAAACCAAAGGGACATTTATTGCTATCTAACAAGAAGTTTAGACAGAGGCTGTTCCTGACTTCCTTTGATTCTACCAATCTGCCATCTACCATGTGTAGCAATGTCTCCCTCGGGGTGCAAATATGTCTGTCCCAACTCTAAGTGTCACATCCTTAGATATTAGCATTTACACTTGAAGCAAAGTAGAAAGAAGCAAAAAGAACCTTCTTCTCACCTGCTTATTTTTTTTAATGAAAAAGAGAAGCTTTTTCAGAAACCTTCAGCTGATTTCCCTTAAATCCCATTGTCACACTTTCATCCCTACATCAATCATTGGCATAGAGGAAGGATAGTCATGGCTGAAACCAATCATGATTCATCCATTACACTGGGCACACTACTACCCAAACAACAAAATCATGTCTGCAAGGAGAAGACAATGGCTGCTGGGAAGGCAAGCTTTAAAAGTCATCATGTTAAGATATAGAGCTTCAAGTAATGTGGACGTAGGAATGTCAAGACAGCAAGAGACTTGGGAAGGCTTCAGCTTAATTCAACTGTAAAAAGAAAAGTATGAATTCGCTAATCTCCAAGGTCCTCCCCAAAGCTGTGAGACTAATATTCTACCCACAACATTTATCACACTCATGCCTTTTCACTTAGTATGGCTATTTTCTCATATTTTGTCCTCCCAACTAATTACTGGCACATTGATAGCAGAGATCTTGTTTGCTTTGTCTTTATGTTCTGCATGGACAGTAAATATTTGAGAATGGAAGTAATGCCCAGCACTCCTCAAAGCTATGTGGCTTTCTTTGTGAGACCAATCTGCTGTCCCTCAGTAGTCCCCCAAAGTGAGAGATGACAAGAAAAGGTGATCATTGTTTCCCTATTTATTGAGCACCCACCGTGTGCTTCCTACTATTGTGGAATCTGAGAAAAATGTAAGAGCCATTGGCATAAATACCGCTTGAAGAGAACAGGCACGCACATGGAACCCCATGTTGCATCTTTAAACAGGAACAGCTGTGCTTCCTTCACTGTATTCCAGAGAGAGGTATCCAGACAATGGCCTGGACACGTTGGAACAGAGATTTTTCTCTCTGTGGATTGAGCTGTAAAGAGCTGGTGGAAAACTGAGAGAAGGTGATTGACAGAGAGAGCAACAATGGAAGAGGGTGGGAGACAGGGGAAGCTGGAATGCCTTTTTTTTTTCTCTTTTGAGGTATAAAACAAATCACAAATTTAATTATCATTTGGACTTAGCTAAACTGTCATTATTCAAGAGATTTTTCAGTTATGGGTTCATGATTTTAAAAAATTGTTGGAGCTTTTTTCTACTCGGCTGGTTTCCTATGAGATTCAAATAGACAGAAGTGATCAGATAGAGTAAATGCTTGTTACAGGAGAGAATACTTGTACTTTTAAACTTGACTCAGAGTGTTTGAGACTTAATATTACAGTTTCTACATAGTCTGAGCACAGCTGGACAGAGATTATAGAACATTATAGTTGCAAAGTCAGAAAGGGCCCTAAAGATCATTGACTCCCACCACCCCTCCCAGTGTTGCATTCCCTCTGCAAGCAACCTAGCCACACCATCATCCAATGGAACTCATGCATCTTCAATGACGCAAAGCTCCCATCTCTCAAGGCAACCTGTCTAAAGAAGACTGTCTAAAGACTAAAGAAGTCTTTTTCATATTAAGTATATGACTCTATGAAGCTGCCATCCAGCTGATTTGTTAAACTCCTGGGTAAGTTTAATCTTTCTTCCTCATGATAGTCCTTCGGTATGGGAAAATAGGAACGTGATCCTTCTGAATCCTTCTACTCTCATAGTCACTTGACGTGAAGAGTTCCTTTCTGTGTTCCTCTTAACGTACAGTGCCTGCAAATGCTCAAAATTCTTCTGTGAGAAAATAAGACCAGATTTTATTCTCTTGCATCTGAAATATTCCATGCTTGTAGTTGCTATATTGACAAGAATACAATTTGTAGCATTATCAAATGCAACATTATTTTGTCTCTTACCTTCCCTTTAAAATGCAATCAGATATGGTAAAAAAAAAAAAAAAAAGCATGATATTTTTCTTACTCTTAAGTAACAGAGATTCCTAAGACCACTTTAAGTAATAAACATAGACTCCATTCGGTAATTAAAATGCCCATGTAATCAAAACCATCAACTTGATCTAACCGTTGTATCTTTTCTACTTCTTCAGCTTGGGTCAGCTTCAGGCTGGAAGCCTGCAAGCAGCGGGAAAAGGGAGGGGATTTCATATGCTTGCGGAGGGTGGTGGGTGGCTTCTTATCTGTTTCTGCACCTGCTAGCTAATGTCTGTCCTTTCCAGAGTTAGAGTGAGTAAGATGAAAGAGAAGGTCTTGAATCATAAACCCGGCTTTGCTGTCTCTGGGTTTGGCAGATGTTGAAAGCTTTCTCTTTTCTTTTGTGGGTGTTTTTGTGTATTTTGGGTGAGAATTCCATCCCTGGAGACCATTTTCCTGAAAACCTCTGGGCTTTCTCACAAATATTTCTACTTCAGCTTATTGTCTCAATGATCACTGTTTGAGCCATTTCCCGGAACCCAGCATTCTCCTCCATGTTCTTGCTGCGGAGGTCCTCCCTCTCTTCCAGGTAGACAGATTACACAGGATTCAAGGGAGCCTCACATCACTTCTCTTTTCTGTATGGCCCACCTATGGTCCACTCCTCATCTCTACAAACTTTAGGTGCATCAACAAGTCTTAGGCAGCCACCTCTAGCCTCAGGTATGAGTCAGCACCAACCCCTCCCCACCCCCACCCCCAACTAACAGTTGCAATGAGTGTACACAGAAGTTCTCCAAATGACTTCATGGAAACTCCCCTCAGCAGGCTGGAGGTAAAGGTTACAGCTTTTGCCAAAAAAATTTCCTGCCCACATTTACCCCCACTCCACATTCTGATCCAGTCTACAGCTATTTCCTTTGCAATTCTACATACGTTGACTTGTCTAGCCCTCACTTCGGTCTCAAATATCTATGATTTTGGAGTCCAAGATGGAACTAAGGCAAGAAGAGTCTCATTCTAACCTGTTATTTCAAATTCATAAACATGTAGCATGAGCTTTTCTTAGCCATCTTACTCTTTCAAGCCACACTGAATATATTCTTCACTCTCATCCCTGTGGCAGACTGTCAGTGTCTTCTAAAAGCTGTTCTTCTTTCCTTCTTGGTAAAAGAGGTTTAGCTTGCCCATTACCTGGAGGATGCATTTTCCAACCATTCCTGCCACTAGGTGGGTGTGGCCCTGGTATTAAGTTCTTACCGATAGAGTGTGAGTGGAAGTGAAGAGTGAACTGTCATTCTATGCATTTTAAGAGGAAATCACAAGGTTCAATTTTGATTAGGGTGGAATAAGCACACCCCACACCATCTCTCCACCTACTAAGCCTAAAAAGCTTGGGCAAAATACATAAAGCAACTGTTAGCGGACTCTAAAAAGTGAATAAGAACAGGAGGACTGGATAGGAATTTCAGGGCTCCAAAGCAACCCAGCAGTGTTGTTGTCATTCTTGCTTTGTTTGTTTGTGACTCTGATATATGATGGCTTGGCCTCTGGAGCGGCCTGAAAATGGAATCGCAGAGAGGAAACACCAAGAGAGGCCCATGATCTCTGCTCAGAGAACCAAGAGGGGTGGTTATAAAAATCTATCTATATCTATCTATCTATCTATCTATCTAACTATCTATCTTAAAACTCATAGGACGATACACTCCCCAAAAAGAATTTTACCATATGTAAATTAAAAGTAATTTTAAAAAAGGAATCACTTTCCCAAAACATTCTTCTTCCTACAGCTTAGGACATTGACATAAAATGGAGCCATTTTGCTCATACAGGTAAAGACAACCTTCTCCAAGGATGGCAGAGCCATGGCACATGGAGAAACCTGCCCCAGCAGTCTGGACTACCCTCTGTGGGACCTACTTTTTTTTTTTTTTAAGATTTTATTTATTTATTTGACAGAGAGAGAGTGACAGCCAGCAAGAGAGGGAACACAAGCAAGGGAAGTGGGAGAGGAAGAAGCAGGCTCCCACCGGAGAAGCCTGATATGGGGCTTGATCCCAGGACTCTGGGATCACACCCTAAGCCAAAGGCAGATGCTTAACAACTGAGCCACCCAGGCACCCCTGTGGGACCCACTTTTTGTAGCAACTTCACTTCCACCCCACCTCATCAAACCTCTAATGCTTTCACATGGACTACTACTAACCTATGTCTGCTCCATACATCACAGGTGCAGGCAACTTGTTTAAGGTTGGCAGGACTCTGCATACTCAGTCTTGTTACAGGCAACTTGTCCTCCGAGTCAGTCTAGACTGAATCGGATCCAGATTCTGTCATCCAATGGATTTGCCATTCCTTCCAAGTGAGTTAAATCTGAAAATTTAATATTAATAAAGGCACTGGTAAATATGTTGAGTAGGACTAGAGAGAGAGCAACAGGACACCACTGATCTCTATTTTAAGGAGAAAAAGAGAGGCTGGAGTGTGCTTACCAAAATATGGAGAACTGATTAAACTTTTTAGGTGGAATTTCTATCCAGGCTGATAGCAATCACTTTGTCAACCAAATTAATAATCTATCTAGTTATGTCAGGTCTAGCTTATTTTTCTCCATTTTATCCACAAAAATAATGGGAGATTTTTCATTAGTGACTTGCTAAAATGCAAATATGCACTATCTCTCATACTTCTCTGGCATTCTAGTTGTCAACAAGGCAAATAAGAAATTAATTTAGCCAACATGACTTGTTCTTGGTATACTCTCATTTGGTCTTCGTGGCAAACTTCCTCTAGTGACTAGGCACAGAATATAATGATCAATTCCAAAATCAGGTTCGGGTACAAGTGTACCAGTCTGAGGTCTGCTAAATCTGTGCTTTACCCTGTTTTGAAAATAAGAATATTTTTTTCTTATTATCCAGAGTTCTCTGGCACATCCTTTTTCTTCTTTATTCCTCAACAATAATCAAGAGCGGTTCAGGGACCCGACTTGCAAGCTCTCCACAGCTGCGAGAAATAATTAATCTGAGTTCATGTGAAAAAAAAATGTTATTTGCAGTACCTGAGTTATCTGTCTTTCAAACTCTTTGTCCAACTGAGGTTTCAGTTCCTTCATATCAGAGTTTATTCATACCTCATTCATCCATTCAACACATATCTACTGAGAGCCTCCTCGTGTCTGGCGTTAATGAAAGTGCTGAAGATTCAGCAGAGAACCAAACAGACCAAAATCCCTCAAGGAGTTTACATTTAATCAAATAAAAGTATAAAATTATAGAATGTCAGATAGGGTCTAGTTGTATGGAAATAAATATTTTAGGGAAGAGGAGACTGTCATGAGTGTGAAATTAAAATTTTTAAAAGGATGGTCAAGAAAAAAGTTGCCAAAAAAGATTCATTTGAGCAAAGGACTGGAGAAGGTAAAGGAGTAAGTCATGTGGATCTTTGGGGTAGAGAGTTCCAAGAAAGGAAGCAACAAGTACTATGTCTCCAAGACAGGAACATACCCAACACGTTTGAGAAGCAGTACGAAGGATGGTGTTGTTGGAGAGGAATGAATGAGTGGGAGAGAAGCAGAAACAGGACAGAGGGTGATGGGCAAAAGACCACAAATGGGAGAATCAGTTGCCAAGAAATTCTACATGTACTTTACCCTTATGGGGTGTTTCTGAACAAAATTAAGCTATTATTGTCAGATAGTATTATTCTGCCTCCCTTTCTGATGAGCCCATCTTTTAATTTATTGAATTATTAAATATTAATTAAGTACCTACTATGTGCCAGGTGCCATTGTAGGCAATGTATGAAGCTCCCAGGATCCTTACCGTCTATTGGGAAGTTAGCTTTTACTCTGAGCAAGAAGGCAAATACTGCTCTGAGCAGAGGACTGACTTTGGATGACTTAGGTATTAAAAGGATTTTTCAGAATGCCATGCTAAAAATAGATTCTAATAGGACAGAAAGGAAATAGGAAAAACAATTAGGAGGATATTGCAATAATTCAAGCAAAACATGATGCTTCAACCAGAATAGTAATGGAGAGACACTGTCAGATTCTGGGTTCATTTTAAAAGTAGCATCTCCAGGATGGAGGAAGGAGTTGTTCAGTGTGGATCCAGGGTTCCAAGTTTTTGTGTGCCCCTCTGGGGAATCATAGTCACCATTTACTGAGCTGGAAACAACAGAGGAAGAGGAGATTTGAGTGAAAAAAGAAGTTTAGGACATTTTAATGTTGTGACGTAAGTGGCAAGACTTGGGAAATGTCCAGGTTGGAGATAAAAATCTGGGAGTCGTAAGCATAGAGATGAAAGTTGAGAGTGTGAAGCTCCATGAAATCACCAAGGATGTGAGTAAAGATAGAAAAAGAAGCTGCCTGAGCTCTGAGTCTTGGGACACTTGAATCGTTCAAGTTGAGAGAGGTGAGGAGACACCCGCAAAGAAGACCGAGAGGAAGCCATCAGGGAGGAAGAAAGTAGCCAAGAGAATGAGGTGTATGGAATCAAGTGAAAAATCCAGGCCATAGTGAGCGTTACTGATAGGAAAAGCCAGGCATGGACTAGAGCCTACTTACACGGAGGACGTCTGTGGCCATGCACAGTTTGGTAGGGGGCTGGCTGTGGAAGTCTGATTGGAGGGAGTTCCAAAAAGAATTGGAAAAGAAGGATTGGAGCAGGAAGAATAGGCCCCCCTTTCTGTAAATTCTGTGCTAACAGGGAGCAGAGGAAATAGGCAGAGGAAGATAAGAAGTCAAGTTGGGTTTTTGGTTTGTTTCTTTGTATTTTTTTTTTTTAAGAAAGGAAAGATCACATCTTTGCATGATGATGGAAATGATCCAAACGAACGCCAAAAAAAAAAAAAAGTGTGATTTTATATAGAAAAAGAGAAATTCTGGAATGTTGTCCTTGCATAGTTAAGGCGAGGAAACTAGTGGGCACATGAAAAGCGTGACTTTAGACGGAGCTTCCAGCCGCATTCTAAGTAAATCACGGGGTCCCTCCTCTTGTAGTTTGATCATTCTCACATGTCAGACACGCTGCTGCTCTCCCTAAACAAGCTTCAAGTTTTTAGCTCCTCCCACCTATCAGACTCCTGGATAATTTTCTATTTATTCATATTCTTTGAGCCTCTTCATTGTTCCAGGACCGTCCTAAGCACCTGAGATGCAGCAAACGGGACAGAAAAGGCCGCTGCACTCCCGGAGCCTGTGCTAACAGTAGGTGGAGACGGCCAGAGCGCCGGTACATGAAGCAGATGAGTCTGGATGGTGGGGGGCGCAGAGACAGAACCGTCCTGGAGCAAAGGGGGTGGGAGCTTGTTCAGAATGAGCTCAGCAGTCAGGGAAATCCTCCAACACAACACGTGGGCTGCAACCTGAATTTTGAGAAAAAAATAAACTATTGTTGGTGGGGGACAGGGGTGGGAGGTGGGAGGAGAAACCATGCAGGGGAACAAATGGAAAGAACAAAAAGAAGTCTAGAGTGTAGTGAGGAAGAGATAGGCTGCGTAGAGTAAAGGCTTGGGCTTTGAACTTCATGCGAAGGTGACTTAGCCTGAATGTTTGTGTCACCCCCAAAGTGCATATGTTGAAATTTTAATTCCCAGGGTGATGGTATTAGGAAGTGGAGATTTGGGGGCTGATTAGATCATGAGTCCTCATGAATGGGATTAGTGTCCTGATAAAGAGACCCTAGAGGTCTTCCTCGCCCCTTCTGCCATATGAAGACACTTTGAGAAAACAGCTGTCTGTGAACCAGAAAGTGGGCTCTCACGAGACACCGAATATACCAGCACCTTGATCTTGGACTTCCGGCCTCCAGAACTGCTTGTTGTTCATGCCGTCCTGTCCACAGCAGCTTTGTTACAGCAGCCGAAATGGACTAGAATGGAGGGAGACTGAATTTTATGCTAAGTCATTGGTGAGTCATAAGCCTGACCCCTATTCACGTTTTAAAGAGATCCTTCGGATACTGTGTGGAGAATGGACCATAATGGAAGACTGGAAGCAAAAAGAATAGGTAAAAGGTTTCTGCAGTCCTCCAGGCAAGAGACAGCGGAGGCTTGTTCAGTAAAGATGGAGAGAGGTAGACGGATTTGTTTTCTATTTCAGAGGTTTAACCGGAATGACTTGTTGTTGAATTGGATGTGAAGAGTAAGAGAAAAAGAGGAATCAACAATGGTTCCTAAGCGTTTGGCCTGAGTCACTGGGTCAAGCTGCAATTACAGAGATGGAAAAACAACACAGGGGAGATTGGTTTGGGGGAACAGTAAAACCTGCCATTCCGTTTTGGACTTAATTTGGAAATACCTATCACATCCAAGTGGAAATAGTTAGTAGGCAATTAGCTATAATAAATAAAGATAGCTGACACATCTACAGTGTTTACTATGAACTAGGCATGGCTCGCATCACTTTACAAACATTAAATCTGCATAAATTGCATTTACATAGTCCAGACTGGGTGAGTTCATCTAGGGAGAAAAGACAGATAAAGAAGGAAGTTGAGGAATAAGCCCTGAATACACCAACATTTAGAGGTCAGTTAGAGGCCTGCCTTCCCCAGATCCTCAGGTAAAAGTCGCTGGTTATGGGCTTTTGCATACTACATCAGAATTCCAAATCCTATTTGTTGACAACATCTGCACAGACAGCTGCTTCCCTCCTTTCTCTTGGTCTGTCTTCCAAAGTCCCAGGCATCAGTGGGAGGAATTCATGTAAATACCAGCTGTAGACATAAGCCTTTCTGTTTTCTGTCTAAAAAAATGATTGTCTCTAAGGATGCTTCCCGGTCTTAGATTGCTGTTTATCTCTATTTGAACTTCCCCCCACCTCCCAAATGTACTTCAGTATTAAATTTCAGCAGACTCTCCACCACATGTTGGCTACATGCTTCAGGTTGTTTATCTAAATCGGCCTTTCTGTGGAAAAATTCAGCTGCCTTTGTCACCAAATGTATAGCTAATTTCTTCTTCCCAGGATAAGGTTTGGTCTCAATCAAAACTCTACTGTCTAGTACGTAACCTGCTTAACTGAGTGCTAGCACTAATATATATAACTCACGTTTCCTCCACTTGAAAAGTAAGGTTGTCAGTTTCCCTTTAGAGGAAAAACCATAGCCAACGGCATCAGTCCCAAGGGAAACTTCAGGGAGGGTTAGCGGCCAGCTCAGTGGATGCCAGCACCATTCTTGGGAGAGCAACCATAAAGAGTTTCCCTCTTACTGTTCCCTAATCAGCAGTTGCTTCTATACAGAAAAACAGCCCCTGCTACACAAATTCCAATGCATTGCATTCTTAGGACTAATTTAACGGCACTTATTTGAACCACACTTAATGATGTGGTCCAAATGCTTAAATGGTAGGGTACATTATCTTTTTTTTCTACTGTTTTATTATTTTAGGAGATCAGACTTGGCTTCTGTTTATGATCAGCTCCAAGAGACTTAAAAGGGGCTTTCATTCCAAAGTATATACATAAATCGTGTGGGGTTTTTTTTTTCTCTTGGAGATGATGAAAGCCCAATATTTTTCTTTTATGTTTCAACACTAAACAGAAGTCCTTCTGAAAATTTTTAAATAGCAGTTCTTATTAATTACAAGTGAAGGCTTAAAGAGGGTTTAAATAAGAGGAACCAAAATGATCATGTTAGTGGCAGTACTCCATGTATTATTTCTTATATTGTTCCTCCTTGCATGCAAATTCTCTCTCCATACAGATACGATATAGATAGATACGGATTTATAGCTGTCTCTTTTTTGTCCCTCTTTCTCTCCCTCCCTAACTCCCTCTCTCATTGTTTCCAATTTTTATTCCTTGTCCCATGACATTCCTCTGTCTGATAGCATCGTTTCTGACCTCTTCCCTGGAGTTTTCCTGCCGGCTTCTCACCATGGCATCCAGGACGTATCCAACAGGGAAATCATACTGAAAATGAATCTGAAAGCAAGGCTTTGGTTCATCAAGGAGATAATACATGTCAGAAAATGTCTCATCTAATTCTCTGGATTCTGCCTATAATCTGCCATAAAATATCGAACCCCTGATTTTAAATCAGAACCTGAAATGGATCCAGGATGTACATATTTAAATGGAAATCTCAAGGGGTTTTCTTCTCCCATATAAATTAATATCTTGATCTTCTGCCAGTTTGGTATATGGATTTCAGATGTACCGATGAATTGATTTTTTTTTTTAAA
>NC_048232.1:67705850-67710640 GCF_002007445.2 Ailuropoda melanoleuca
AAGAAGAAAGAAAGAAACTTTATCATATGTTCATATTTAACCTACTGCATTAACTCAATTTTCCTAATGGTTTGTCACGTGATTTTTAAAACCCATAATTTTTTTTTTATTTTTAATAAGAAAGTTAGCATAAAAATAACTCTGATAGTCTGTTCTGAATCTCCTCAAAAAAAATACTAACATCCCTCCCCTATAGGCTTCCAGGAAAGAGGAAGAGAATTCTTCTGACCCAAGAGGCCTTCCTGGCCCCCTACCGCTTCCAAGGTGAGGGAGCCCCTGTTATCAACTTTACTAGCTCTCTTGACTTCTTCTTCATCACACTTTCCATTAATTCATCATTTGGCACGTTTTGTACAATGTATCTTCCCCACTGAACTATTCCAAGACGTCAGGAACCATGTCTGTCTGGTTTACTTGTCTTAGGTGAGACACTACATGGCACAGAATCTGTTTTTAGAAATATCTATTGAATGAGAAAACAAAGGAACATCCTTGTGTATAGGCATAGATCCCAAGGAAGTTGGAAAGTTGAGAAGGGAGCCACATAAGAAAGATGAAACAGTAACATCATCATCAAAAATGACAACATGGTCACCTCCTGTTAACTGCGCACTCCAAGGATTGTTGGCTAATGACTAAGAACATAGGCTCTGAAGTTCATCTGCTTGAGTTTGAAACCTGTTACCACTATCTCCTGCCTATGTGACAGCAAGCATGTTATTTAAGTATTCTCTCTCTCTCTCTCTCTCTCTGACCGACTTTCCCTATCTATAACATGATGACTTCAAGTTATTTTACCTCTTAGGGCCATTGTGAGAGTCAACTGAAGTACCCCTTGGGAAAGGGTTAGCACAGCATCAAGGCCTCAGTGAGGAGTGTGCATTAAGCCCTGGGCTGGAGCTCAGTGAGCTTTTTACAGGAACACTGTAGCACAGGTGTTCCTACCCCACTTTGCAGAGAAGAGAACCCCATCTCTTGCCCTAGGTCATCCAGTGGTGAATCATGGAGCTAGGATTATATCAGAGCATTCCTGGTATAACCCATGGTATGGTCTTTGCCCTAGTTTCACTGACTCAGAGAAAGTTAAACACTGACTAACTACTANCGTCAGGAACCATGTCTGTCTGGTTTACTTGTCTTAGGTGAGACGCTACATGGCACAGAATCTGTTTTTAGAAATATCTATTGAATGAGAAAACAAAGGAACATCCTTGTGTATAGGCATAGATCCCAAGGAAGTTGGAAAGTTGAGAAGGGAGCCACATAAGAAAGATGAAACAGTAACATCATCATCAAAAATGACAACATGGTCACCTCCTGTTAACTGCGCACTCCAAGGATTGTTGGCTAATGACTAAGAACATAAGCTCTGAAGTTCATCTGCTTGAGTTTGAAACCTGTTACCACTATCTCCTGCCTATGTGACAGCAAGCATGTTATTTAAGTATTCTCTCTCTCTCTCTGACCCACTTTCCCTATCTGTAACATGATGACTTTAATGTTATTTTACCTCTTAGGGCCATTGTGAGAGTCAACTGAAGTACCCCTTGGGAAAGGGTTAGCACAGCATCAAGGCCTCAGTGAGGAGTGTGCATTAAGCCCTGGGCTGGAGCTCAGTGAGCTTTTTACAGGAACACTGTAGCACAGGTGTTCCTACCCCACTTTGCAGAGAAGAGAACCCCATCTCTTGCCCTAGGTCATCCAGTGGTGAATCATGGAGCTAGGATTATATCAGAGCATTCCTGGTATAACCCATGGTATGGTCTTTGCCCTAGTTTCACTGACTCAGAGAAAGTTAAACACTGACTAACTACCATAGCTCAGAAATGATACCCTGCTACCATAGCTCAGAAATGATACCCTGGCTGGTAAGAGTGAGATATGGCCACCCACACAGCAAGAACTGAGTTCAAGGTTGAAAGACAAAATCTGGCAAGGAGCTCCAGCTCACTGGCCTATAGAGGGCAAGATGGTGGAAGCCCTTGTCTGCTGCGGAGGCAGCCAGCAAGAACATTCCCACCCAGCCACAGGGGACATTTCCGAAAGATTTCACCCATCTCACCTCAGCCTTTAGAACTGGCTAGGGACCAAGGAACTATGCTACCAGCAAGGCACCAATTAACTAATAAGTCACTTAAGGTATCAACAAACTTGGGTTGGATTCAATGAAACAGGAGCAGAAAATCTAAAAGGCAGCTATCTCCCACTCAGTTAGGAAAAGGCTGGAGTAAATTAGTGAAGTGCACGTGCAGTGGAATCATTAAGCAAGATGGCTCAGGGTTCAAACNGACCCACTTTCCCTATCTGTAACATGATGACTTTAATGTTATTTTACCTCTTAGGGCCATTGTGAGAGTCAACTGAAGTACCCCTTGGGAAAGGGTTAGCACAGCATCAAGGCCTCAGTGAGGAGTGTGCATTAAGCCCTGGGCTGGAGCTCAGTGAGCTTTTTACAGGAACACTGTAGCACAGGTGTTCCTACCCCACTTTGCAGAGAAGAGAACCCCATCTCTTGCCCTAGGTCATCCAGTGGTGAATCATGGAGCTAGGATTATATCAGAGCATTCCTGGTATAACCCATGGTATGGTCTTTGCCCTAGTTTCACTGACTCAGAGAAAGTTAAACACTGACTAACTACTAACTGCTACCATAGCTCAGAAATGATACCCTGGCTGGCAAGAGTGAGATATGGCCACCCACACAGCAAGAACTGAGTTCAAGGTTGAAAGACAAAATCTGGCAAGGAGCTCCAGCTCACTGGCCTATAGAGGGCAAGATGGTGGAAGCCCTTGTCTGCTGCGGAGGCAGCCAGCAAGAACATTCCCACCCAGCCACAGGGGACATTTCCGAAAGATTTCACCCATCTCACCTCAGCCTTTAGAACTGGCTAGGGACCAAGGAACTATGCTACCAGCAAGGCACCAATTAACTAATAAGTCACTTAAGGTATCAACAAACTTGGGTTGGATTCAATGAAACAGGAGCAGAAAATCTAAAAGGCAGCTATCTCCCACTCAGTTATGAAAAGGCTGGAGTAAATTAGTGAAGTGCACGTGCAGTGGAATCATTAAGCAAGATGGCTCAGGGTTCAAACTAAGCTAGAGTGTCATTGTTTCTTTCTTATTGTCAGTGTGACATTTTTCCTCCATTTGAGTCACTGTCTCTTCTGATTGTGCCGGGCTGAAAATGTTAAGTGTTGGTTCTTAATGATTCCTCATGTGTAGGCCTAGATCTGTGTTAATCAGGAAGAAGGTAATGTTTCTTGTGGAAATACAGAGTTATGGAGATAGCCAGCCAGAAATGGGTTTGCATCTAATTTTGCATTCACTAGCTTAGAAAAAACCCTCAATCTTTCTGAGCCTCAGTTCCCAATAAAAAGAGGATGTGACTTCACAGTGATATGGTAAAGATTAAATTAGATAGCATATATAATTGTCAGGACAAAGAAACNTAACTGCTACCATAGCTCAGAAATGATACCCTGGCTGGCAAGAGTGAGATATGGCCACCCACACAGCAAGAACTGAGTTCAAGGTTGAAAGACAAAATCTGGCAAGGAGCTCCAGCTCACTGGCCTATAGAGGGCAAGATGGTGGAAGCCCTTGTCTGCTGCGGAGGCAGCCAGCAAGAACATTCCCACCCAGCCACAGGGGACATTTCCGAAAGATTTCACCCATCTCACCTCAGCCTTTAGAACTGGCTAGGGACCAAGGAACTATGCTACCAGCAAGGCACCAATTAACTAATAAGTCACTTAAGGTATCAACAAACTTGGGTTGGATTCAATGAAACAGGAGCAGAAAATCTAAAAGGCAGCTATCTCCCACTCAGTTATGAAAAGGCTGGAGTAAATTAGTGAAGTGCACGTGCAGTGGAATCATTAAGCAAGATGGCTCAGGGTTCAAACTAAGCTAGAGTGTCATTGTTTCTTTCTTATTGTCAGTGTGACATTTTTCCTCCATTTGAGTCGCTGTCTCTTCTGATTGTGCCAGGCTGAAAATGTTAAGTGTTGGTTCTTAATGATTCCTCATGTGTAGGCCTAGATCTGTGTTAATCAGGAAGAAGGTAATGTTTCTTGTGGAAATACAGAGTTATGGAGATAGCCAGCCAGAAATGGGTTTGCATCTAATTTTGCATTCACTAGCTTAGAAAAAACCCTCAATCTTTCTGAGCCTCAGTTCCCAATAAAAAGAGGATGTGACTTCACAGTGATATGGTAAAGATTAAATTAGATAGCATATATAATTGTCAGGACAAAGAAACAAGCATCCCCTGCCAATGTTCCCAGCATTTTCAATCCCCTTATCTGCCAGTTATTTTATGTAATCATCACGGTGACCCGATATGGTCACTAGCACCTTAGCAGAATTCCTGACCTCTACGTGTGATATACCAATAGCATACCCTTCTCCAGTTCTGACAATCCAAAATGTCTCCAGACAGCAGAAGGCATGAATGGACATTTCTCCAAAGAAGACATACAATGGCCAACAGACACATGAAAAGATGCTCAACACCACTCATCATCAGGGAAATGCAAATCAAAACTACAATGAGATAGCGCCTCATACCCGCCAGAATGGCTAAAATCAAAAACCAAAAAATAACAAATGTTGGCAAGGATGTGGAGAAAGGGGAACCCTCTTGCACTGTTGGTGGGAATGCAAACTGGTACAGCCACTGTGGAAACCAGTATGGAGTTCCCTTAAAAAGTTAAAAATAGAACTCCCCTATGGTCCAGTAATCACACTATCGGATATTTACCCAAAGAATATGAAAACATCTATTC
>NC_048232.1:67710658-67714538 GCF_002007445.2 Ailuropoda melanoleuca
GAGGGAGGATGGGTATTTCCAAAGCAGAAGGAAACTCCTGTGGAGAAAACCACTAAGAAACTTTATCTTACGGGGCCCCTGGGTGGCTCAGCATCTGACTCTTGATTTCGGCTCAGGCCATGATCTCAGGGTCGTGAGATTGAGCCCTGCTTGAGGCTCCCCAGCGTGGAGCCTGCTTACGATTCTCTTTTCTCCCTCTCCTGCTCTCTTTCTAATAAAAAAAAAAAGAAGAAGAAGAAGAAAGAAAGAAACTTTATCATATGTTCATATTTAACCTACTGCATTAACTCAATTTTCCTAATGGTTTGTCACGTGATTTTTAAAACCCATAATTTTTTTTTTATTTTTAATAAGAAAGTTAGCATAAAAATAACTCTGATAGTCTGTTATGAATCTCCTCAAAAAAAAATACTAACATCCCTCCCCTATAGGCTTCCAGGAAAGAGGAAGAGAATTCTTCTGACCCAAGAGGCTTCCTGGCCCCCTACCGCTTCCAAGGTGAGGGAGCCCCTGTTATCAACTTTACTAGCTCTCTTGACTTCTTCTTCATCACACTTTCCATTAATTCATCATTTGGCACGTTTTGTACAATGTATCTTCCCCACTGAACTATTCCAAGACGTCAGGAACCATGTCTGTCTGGTTTACTTGTCTTAGGTGAGACGCTACATGGCACAGAATCTGTTTTTAGAAATATCTATTGAATGAGAAAACAAAGGAACATCCTTGTGTATAGGCATAGATCCCAAGGAAGTTGGAAAGTTGAGAAGGGAGCCACATAAGAAAGATGAAACAGTAACATCATCATCAAAAATGACAACATGGTCACCTCCTGTTAACTGCGCACTCCAAGGATTGTTGGCTAATGACTAAGAACATAAGCTCTGAAGTTCATCTGCTTGAGTTTGAAACCTGTTACCACTATCTCCTGCCTATGTGACAGCAAGCATGTTATTTAAGTATTCTCTCTCTCTCTCTNCTCTCTCTCTCTGACCCACTTTCCCTATCTGTAACATGATGACTTTAATGTTATTTTACCTCTTAGGGCCATTGTGAGAGTCAACTGAAGTACCCCTTGGGAAAGGGTTAGCACAGCATCAAGGCCTCAGTGAGGAGTGTGCATTAAGCCCTGGGCTGGAGCTCAGTGAGCTTTTTACAGGAACACTGTAGCACAGGTGTTCCTACCCCACTTTGCAGAGAAGAGAACCCCATCTCTTGCCCTAGGTCATCCAGTGGTGAATCATGGAGCTAGGATTATATCAGAGCATTCCTGGTATAACCCATGGTATGGTCTTTGCCCTAGTTTCACTGACTCAGAGAAAGTTAAACACTGACTAACTACTAACTGCTACCATAGCTCAGAAATGATACCCTGGCTGGCAAGAGTGAGATATGGCCACCCACACAGCAAGAACTGAGTTCAAGGTTGAAAGACAAAATCTGGCAAGGAGCTCCAGCTCACTGGCCTATAGAGGGCAAGATGGTGGAAGCCCTTGTCTGCTGCGGAGGCAGCCAGCAAGAACATTCCCACCCAGCCACAGGGGACATTTCCGAAAGATTTCACCCATCTCACCTCAGCCTTTAGAACTGGCTAGGGACCAAGGAACTATGCTACCAGCAAGGCACCAATTAACTAATAAGTCACTTAAGGTATCAACAAACTTGGGTTGGATTCAATGAAACAGGAGCAGAAAATCTAAAAGGCAGCTATCTCCCACTCAGTTATGAAAAGGCTGGAGTAAATTAGTGAAGTGCACGTGCAGTGGAATCATTAAGCAAGATGGCTCAGGGTTCAAACTAAGCTAGAGTGTCATTGTTTCTTTCTTATTGTCAGTGTGACATTTTTCCTCCATTTGAGTCGCTGTCTCTTCTGATTGTGCCAGGCTGAAAATGTTAAGTGTTGGTTCTTAATGATTCCTCATGTGTAGGCCTAGATCTGTGTTAATCAGGAAGAAGGTAATGTTTCTTGTGGAAATACAGAGTTATGGAGATAGCCAGCCAGAAATGGGTTTGCATCTAATTTTGCATTCACTAGCTTAGAAAAAACCCTCAATCTTTCTGAGCCTCAGTTCCCAATAAAAAGAGGATGTGACTTCACAGTGATATGGCAAAGATTAAATTAGATAGCATATATAATTGTCAGGACAAAGAAACAAGCATCCCTGCCAATGTTCCCAGCATTTTCAATCCCCTTATCTGCCAGTTATTTTATGTAATCATCACAGTGACCCGATATGGTCACTAGCACCTTAGCAGAATTCCTGACCTCTACGTGTGATATACCAATAGCATACCCTTCTCCAGTTCTGACAATCCAAAATGTCTCCAGACAGCAGAAGGCATGAATGGACATTTCTCCAAAGAAGACATACAATGGCCAACAGACACATGAAAAGATGCTCAACACCACTCATCATCAGGGAAATGCAAATCAAAACTACAATGAGATAGCACCTCATACCTGCCAGAATGGCTAAAATCAAAAACCAAAAAATAACAAATGTTGGCAAGGATGTGGAGAAAGGGGAACCCTCTTGCACTGTTGGTGGGAATGCAAACCGGTACAGCCACTGTGGAAACCAGTATGGAGTTCCCTTAAAAAGTTAAAAATAGAACTCCCCTATGGTCCAGTAATCACACTATCGGATATTTACCCAAAGAATATGAAAACGTCTATTCCAAAAATACGGGCACCCCTTTGTTTATTGCAGCATTATGTACAGTAGCCAAGAAGCAGCCCAAGTGTCCACTGATAATGGATAAATAAGTGGTGGTCTACATACACAATATTATTATTCAGCCATAAAAAAGAATGAAATCTTGCCATTCGCAACAACATGGATAGAGTCAGTCAGAGAAAGACAAATATTGTATGATTTTACTCATACATGGAATTTAACAAACAAAACAAACAAAAAAGAAAAAAAGAGACAAACCAGTAAATATAAACTCTTAACTAAAGAGAACAAATGATGGTTACCAGAGGGGTGGGGGGTGGGGGATGGGTGAAATAGGTGAAGGGGATTAAGAGTACATTTATCTGGACGAGTGCTGAATAATATATAGAATTGTTGAAAGACTACATTGTACACCTGAAACTAATATAACATCATGTGGTAACTATACTGGAATTAAAACTTAAAAACAAGTTTCCAGACATTGCAAGTATCCACTGAGGGAGTAAAATCAACCTTGGTTAAGAACCACTACAGTAGGAAAATGAGTGTCTAACTAGATTAGAAAATGTAGTAGGACAATGATCAGCATTACGGATCTGCTGGATGCTTATGGGTTTATATTATGATTGTGTGTTTTCTTCAGTCATATTCAACTATACAGGTGCAGGCATGGAGCCAAGAGTAGGATTTGGCCAGGATTGGGCATTTGCAGTTGAATGTGGCAGAGGAATATATGGGCTAGGAGCTAAACTATAAAAGGGGATGCTGTTAAACGTCCTACAATGTTCAGGACAGCCCCGCACAACAAATAATTATCTGATCCAAAATGGCGAGGGTACCAAGATTAAGAAACCTTATTCTAGAGCCTTGCTGCTCGAAGTGTGGTCCATGGACTGACGACATCTGCATCACCTGAGATCTTACCTGAAATGCAGAATTTCAGGCCCCACTCTAGACTTACTGAATCAGAATCTGCATTTTAACAAGATCCCTGGGTGAGCTCCACGCACACTGAAGTTTAAGAAGCCCCTTTCAAGCCATCTTGGCTCCATTCATACATACAACACATCCTCCCTTCCTTCACTCTCACCTGTGCCTTCTTTGCTAGTGAGAACACTGAGGCATTCAGAAGATATCTAATACATGCTTCCACCATCAAAGTGCTCCACACAATGATATCTGTCTATCTAGGAAAGATTTCA
>NC_048232.1:67716287-67717367 GCF_002007445.2 Ailuropoda melanoleuca
GGGGGTGGGGGATGGGTGAAATAGGTGAAGGGGATTAAGAGTACATTTATCTGGACGAGTGCTGAATAATATATAGAATTGTTGAAAGACTACATTGTACACCTGAAACTAATATAACATCGTGTGGTAACTATACTGGAATTAAAACTTAAAAACAAGTTTCCAGACATTGCAAGTATCCACTGAGGGAGTAAAATCAACCTTGGTTAAGAACCACTACAGTAGGAAAATGAGTGTCTAACTAGATTAGAAAATGTAGTAGGACAATGATCAGCATTACGGATCTGCTGGATGCTTATGGGTTTATATTATGATTGTGTGTTTTCTTCAGTCATATTCAACTATACAGGTGCAGGCATGGAGCCAAGAGTAGGATTTGGCCAGGATTGGGCATTTGCAGTTGAATGTGGCAGAGGAATATATG
Organism: Ailuropoda melanoleuca; assembly: GCF_002007445.2. NCBI lineage: Eukaryota > Metazoa > Chordata > Mammalia > Carnivora > Ursidae > Ailuropoda > Ailuropoda melanoleuca. Next base: position 67,716,712 of record NC_048232.1, read on the forward strand.
GGCTAGGAGCTAAACTATAAAAGGGAATGCTGTTAAACGTCCTACAATGTTCAGGACAGCCCCGCACAACAAATAATTATCTGATCCAAAATGGCGAGAGTACCAAGATTAAGAAACCTTATTCTAGAGCCTTGCTGCTCGAAGTGTGGTCCATGGACTGACAACATCTGCATCACCTGAGATCTTACCTGAAATGCAGAATTTCAGGCCCCACTCTAGACTTACTGAATCAGAATCTGCATTTTAACAAGATCCCTGGGTGAGCTCCACGCACACTGAAGTTTAAGAAGCCCCTTTCAAGCCATCTTGGCTCCATTCATACATACAACACATCCTCCCTTCCTTCACTCTCACCTGTGCCTTCTTTGCTAGTGAGAACACTGAGGCATTCAGAAGATATCTAATACATGCTTCCACCATCAAAGTGCTCCACACAATGATATCTGTCTATCTAGGAAAGATTTCATGGAGGAGTATAGTGATGAAATGTGGTAAAGAGGAATGTTTAGAACATGAGAGGGTGAGGGGTACTGAGAATATGATGTTAACCTAATGTAGATCTTAGGGGATTAAAGCAGAGTTGGTGTTGAGATACTAAAGGGAGAGAGCTAGAGAGACAACAGTCAAAGATGAAAGATAGAAATGAAGATTATAGA